>NC_141330.1:14492500-14662500 GCF_037954235.1 Aulostomus chinensis | reverse complement strand
GGGGGTCCTTTCTCTTACTGATAGGCCAAGGTAGCTCCCATCTGGAAGTTTTGATGTAGAGGACCCTCCTGAACCAGGCTGAGGTCAAAGCCCTTCAGATGCAGCCGTCTAGTGGGCTGCTGATGAGAACAAAGAGACTGCCTTTGATACAGTGTGTCTGCAAACCCCCCACACACACACAGTCACCTGCCCCCACCCCAAACAAACAGGATGAAAGTCTGACCTCCAATCCCTCCCTGCTTGTTGCCCTTTTCTCTGAGAACCACTGCTAAACAACCGGAGCCATCAGAGACAATCTGTGTGGCTCTCCACCTCTGCAGTGAAGAACACTGCGCTCAGCCACGCAGCTGAAATAAGACTGAAATTACACGTAAAAAAACAAACAAACAAACAAACAAAAAAACATTCAAAAGAACTCACAGTCTTTGCAAGGAGAGAAATATTCATGTCAAAATTACCTTTGCGAGCAATGCGGATGCAGTTTATTCTGGATTCCTGAAAGAGAGAGAAGACATCAGAGGGAAGGCTTTTCATTTCGCTTTCCTGTGAAAGTGATAAACACATTATCTAAAATAGCTTCCCAATTATTAAGAATTTGTATAACTAACATTTCTCCCCTCTTACATAACAACAAAAACAGATATATTTCCTCTGATATAAGAGCCCAACTGACACGAAACTGTAAAATATCTGAGGGCTGTCCTGAAATGACGGAGATAAGCGCTTCTCACAGGAGGAGAAAGGAAGAGCTGAAAGAAGGAGAGTATAATTAAGAGGAGGGGTTTTAGACCGATGCACCACTATGAAACAGATTTAATTTTATTCCAAAGCAAGCTGATGACATCTCAGTGTTATGAAAAGGACCTTTGTCAAGCAACACTAATGAAATCCAAGACTCTAATCCAATTCCAGTCTGCCACCTCTTGGAGGAGATGCATTATCGAATTAAAATTTACAGATGCTAATTCAGGCATTGTTGGACAATTATGTAAATTTGCCTGTTCGGAAATGAGCAAAAAGCACTTTTGTCAAACTTGAGCTAAATTGCTTTTTTTTTAATTGAAAATCAATTTCAAGCTGACAGACTCTTAAAGAACTTGAACCCAATGGTTTTGACGAGACAATTCAACCCCCCAGTGAAGACAAACATGTTTTCTGTCACTTCCACGAAGCAGCAACAAATATTTGTCATTCATTTTTATGCTACTAATTATGTCCCCTTCATCTATCAGCCTGTGTTGTACTACCAAGGCAGAGAGGAGACAAAAGTCTTATACCATCATAAAGAAACAGCAGATAGAAAAACAATATACTTTATTTAGTGTCATTTGACAGTGTGATAATTAGGCTTCTTTGATAGACCGGTAGTCTTTACGTTTAGTGTTAAAAACAGGAGCAGTTAACACTGAAGGACTGGTCTCCTCAATCAATCCACGCTGATGTAAATCCATCTAAATTTAGCACCACATTAAACAAAAAAAATCCTGTTTTGTTCACTGGAAATGTGCTTTTTTGTTCACTTGTTGTTGTTAGATTTGGTTTTGTGTCCGCTCGGTTCTGGTTGGGATTTTATTGGTGCTTTGACATGTACGTCTGTCGCCAGGATTACTGCACTGCCTCTGTCATGACTGTAAAAATCTGCTTTAATCTCAGTAAATCTAAGTGGATAGATTCACATCTACTGTAATGTACTGCCGTTAATAAAATTGATTTGATCATCACAAGCTTTGGTATTACAGTAGATGTTTACTGCAAATGGTGTGTGTGTGTGTGTGTGTGTGTGTGTGTGTGTGTGTGTGTTAAGAGTTAATTGGCAAGCTTCTTCACACAGTAGAACACACATCAAACATTTGGGCGTGTTGTACCAGTCATGCCAGAGGGGCTGGTGGGTCCTGGCAGCTCTGTATACAAAACAGAAATGCCAATGTGCTCCACAGGGCTCCACACCGCACGCGCACACACACACACACACACACACACACACACACACACACACACACACACACACACACACACACACACACACACACACACACATACACACTCCAGCTATTCCATGTTTCTAAGGTTTGTGTGTGTTTGAAGTCAAGAGAAGCTGCGGTGGTCTGCAAAGCTCCGGTCTACACCGCGCGTCTTTCAACTGCCTCTTTAGGTGGATCAATCAAAGCAATTAACGAGGCTTGACAGCCACTCGCTACATAAAAAGCACGGCCAAATGGTAAATATTACGCCTCCTATATGCCGTTGAAACTACTCCAATTATTGTCACAGAGCTTCCATGACATGCATTCAAGACAAAACACAAACTTCAACCCCAGAAACCTGGACTTAATGAATCCTAACAAAGAATAGAGGATATTCTGTCTGTTTTTCACAGTTGTGGCTGAACAAATACAACCTGGCAGGGACACTTATATCACCTCTGTTGGTTGCTACGTTCAGTGGATCGGCCTCAAAATGTCACGGTTTCAACCTTAGTGCATTGGTGCACGCCTTCAACAGGCTGGGTGAAAATCAGCCTCCTAGTGTTCGTGTGATACTGCTGGACACACAAACTAGAAGGCCCTCGGGGAGAACTTAACCCTGCCACGGCAATAATGATGTCATTAGATCCAAATCAATTCCCAAATTGATTCAATCGCTCCTCAACCTAAATTCTCCCATCCCACGAAAATCAATCAAAATCCATCCACAATTTTTTTAGTCACCCTGCTACACAAAACAAACCTGTTACCACATAACCTCCCTGGTAGAAATAATACATGACCAGCTTTAAAAAAAATCATATTTTTAATTAAATATCTGCACTTCTTTCAATATTTACACTAAAATGCTTGTTGTAGTTGATCACTTTGTAATTCACATGTCTGCATTTTTCATGATCACATATCTGGTGCAGGTTTTACCATTCGTACAAAGGGCTAGTCTTATCTGCCTAATTAACGCCGCCACAGCCTCAGGATGAGAAAAAATGATATATTTACATGCCTCATATCACAGAAGATGTGAAACATTGTGTGCACCGTTGTTTCAACAAAGACTCTCACTGTTAGCCAAATTAGCAGTCAGCCCCCGCCCCTCCGCCCTCCCATCTTCAGGCTGCTGTACAAGCGCACATTCGCACAACTTTCCTTGAATCAAAAATTAGTGCGAAATGCTGTTGTAGTTCCAAACAAAAAAATAAATAAATAAAATCAATGAATATCTACAAAACATTTTTTATTTCAATTTGTCATTTAAGAAAAGCTCCCTTAATTCAGATCGCCGCAAAAACTTGTGGAGTCCTCAGCCCCCCCATCCTGCCCCTGAATTCAAAACAATCAGTTCAGTGGTTTTCTTGTGATCCTACGTACAGACAGGAGCCACCACACCGACACGTTCCCTCTGCGGAGATAAAAATACCAGCAACGGGTGGAGCGTCAGTGCGTGTCCTGAAGTCATGTGAAATCGTTTGCCGGGTTCAGATTTAAAATATCCTTTTAACATTGGTTTTAATTACTTATACATGTGAATAACTGATTTGTGAATCCCCTCACCTTTTGATAAAACATCAAAAGGTGAGGGGATTTTTCCGGTTATCCCTGCGAGTAAAAATAAGTGGGCCATCAATGCAGTTCACATTGTCATGAGGCGTTCAACGAGCAAATATCTGACGTGATTGCCAAAAATGCTAATTTGTAAGGAGATAAGAACAGTGGAAACTTGCCTATAGTCTTTATTTCTAAATACACCTTTATGATTTCCTCTTCACAAACTGAGTGGGCATGATGAGGTAGGTATATTTCCTACGGTGCTCAAGCCAAAAACAGACAAAATACCCAACAGCATGTGCATATACTGAATGTATTTAGGCAACCATATAAAATCTAATTAAAAAGGCTAAAATTCTCTTTTTCAGTTTCAAGTCTTTTTGAGAATGTAAAAAAAACCTGAAATAAATAATTACTGCAAATACTGATAGTTGGAACTACTCAGTCAATGCAGGCTGCATGAGCCAGTCCTCCAAGTGTACTCTGTGGTTCCAACAGGCCATAAACACTTAGATGTGACCGGTGTGAAAAGGCTAAGTACGCTGAAAAATAATAACATGTTACAGTAATGATATTGTTAATTGGAAAAAGCTCAGCCACAGTGCTACATCGTTTGTTGGACGGTTCAAGCTGAAATTACATTTCGGCTTCTTACTCTCTCTTTTTTTTTCTTTTTTTTTAAAAAGTCAAATTAGCACTTGTTCAAGTCTTGCTATTCCTGCTGTTGATTGGCTGAATTCTCAGACACTAATTGACCCCCAGCTGCACAGATATGAATTGAGCCCTGTGAAATCAAGAGCTTTTTATTCGATTTTCTAACCACACAGCAGCAACGGTAGAATTAACGTGAGTCAGTAATTGTGTGTATGCAAGAGTAGGTTTTGTTGGGGGTTTTTTTGTGCTGCCACGAAAATGAATTTTCTGCCCTCCTTACAAGCCGTTTTCTTTTTTCTTTGGTAAGACGAACTGTACCTGCTTCACGAGTGCTGCTGCTGCGACTGTGAGTATTTCAACTGCTTGACGGACAAGGACAGTGTTGGCTGTGTGATTTGGCGCTGGTCTTCACTCATTGTGGGTCATGGATGCTGGCCCCCTGCCAGACAAAACAAAACCTAATCCCATCCGCCAGTAAAGCCAGGCCTCCCCTATCTAATCCCACGCTTTGTAGCTTAGTTGTGTGAATTGCTCACACTGCACTCCCTTGGTGTGTTTCTCCACTGGGTCGGAAAAAGATGCCACTAGTAAGGATGAGCCACCCAGCTCTGCTTATGGTACTTAATAACACAGACGGCTGCTGGAAAAAAGGGACGTGATCACGTGAGAGGAAAGCAGCGACTGACAGGAGACCACATGTTGATGGTACTGTACCACCATACTTTACTGCAGTACTACATGAGTACTCAGGAGTCACTGGTCCATTATTACATGAAACCTCTTGTCATTTCTACATGGCCACAACTGCATGGGTGGCACATCAGTTATCAGTAATCATTACTACTTTCACACACACACACACACTACCAGTCAAATATTTTGCACACACCTTCTCATTAATGTTTTTTCTTTATTTTCATGACTATTTACATTGTCGGTTATCACCGAAGGCATCAAATCTAAGAATGAACAGATATGGAATTATGTTGCAAACAAAAATTGTTAATTAACTGTAAATATGTTCAATATTTTAGATTCCTCAAAGGAGTAAACCCTTGGCCTTCTCTCAGTGAGCTTCATGATGTCATTGCCTGAAATGCTTTTCACTTCGTAGGTTTGCCTTGTCAGGGTTCATTAGTGGAACTTCTTTCCTTCTTTATGGGGTTGGGACCATCAGTTGTGTTGTGCAGATATCAGGTTGGTACACAGCTGACAGCTCTTTGTGACAACTGTTAGAATTCATATTATGGCAAGAACCAACCAGCTACGTAAAGAAGAAACAGTCCACTTTAAGAACTGAATGTCAGTCATTCAGTCCGGAAAATTGCAAAAACTTTGAATGTGCCCCCAAGTGTGGTCGCAAAAACTATCAAGTACTATGACAAAACTGGCTCACATGAGGACCGTCCCAGGAAAGGAAGACCAAGAGTCTCCTCTGCTGCTGAGGATGAGTTCATCCGTCACCAGCCTCAGAAATCACAAGTTAACAGCACCTCAGATTAGAGCCCAGATAAAAGCCTCACAGAGTTCCAGTAGTAGACACGTCTCTGCATCAACTGTTCAGAGGAGACTGTGCCAATCAGGCCTTGATGGTCGAACAGCTGCTAAGAAACCACTACTAAGGAAAAGCAACCAGCAGAAGAGATTTGTTTGAGCCAAGAAACACAAGGAATGGACATGAGACCAGTGGAAGTCTGCACTTTGGTCTGATGAGTCCAAATATGAGATCTTTGGCTCCACCCGCCGTGTCTTTGTGCAACACAGAAAAGGTGAACGATGGTCTCAACATGCATGGTTCCCACTGTGAAGCGTAGAGGAGGAGGTGTGATGGTGCGAGGGTGTCCTCAGTGAGAATCAACAATGTAAACAGTCATGGAAATAAAGAACAAACATGAAATGAGGAGGTGTGTCCAAACTTTTGACAGGTAGTGTAGGTATTCAATCCTACATTATAAGCTGAGTACTCAGTCGACCTCACTACAGGAATACTTGGCAGTCATTATCAGGTTAACACTCAGTAGTATTTATGACATGAGTACTCAGTATGCATTGCTTCATCATTAAATGAAGATTGCATGAGTATTGTGTATGTACATTGGGTACTGGGTGAGTATTAGGTGAGTACTCAGTAGAGGGATATTCATCATGAATATTGCACAAGTATTCATACTCTATAGAGAACTACTGTGTTATATATATACATATACATATATATATATATATATACACACACACACATATATATATACACATATACACACACATATATATATACACATATATACACACATATATATATACATATATATATACACATATATATATATACATATATATACATACATATATATATATATATATATATATATATATATATATATATATATATATATATATATACACACACACACACACACACACAGTATGTCCTCAGTAGTCATATGATTCACCAGTAGAGGTGAATCATATTAGATGAGTACTCAGTATACACTATTACAGTAGTACATAACTATTATTTTAGCACTCAGTAGACATTCATAAACAAGTACTTTCTATTCATTACTTTCTATTCATTATCAGAGTAGTCAGTGGTCATAACTACATTATTACATGAGAACTCAGCAGGCATTATTACATAATTACATTGTCAGTACATGAGGACCACTCAGTAATCATTACTATCTTTCTGATGCACACATATTGCACACACACACACACACACACACACACACACACACACACACACACACACACACACACACACACACACACACACACACACACACACACACACACAGAGTAGCCCTAACCCTAACCTGAGCCTAACCTCAATTTACAGTCGACCCTAACCCTAACTGTAACCAGGAAAACACATTATGCCACATTAGAACCGGTCTTTGGTCCTAATGAGACCGACAGTCCCGATAAAGTTAGTATTCATACCAGAGAAGTTCTCCAGTAGGAAACAAAAACCAGGCATGTAAACACACACACACACACACACACACACACACACACACACACACACACACACACACACGATAAACACTGAAAAACCTCTGTGGCCATGTCCATTGCAGTAGATGTCTCCAGGATCACTTTTGCCATCTCACACACACACACACACACACACACACACACACACACACACACACACACACACACACACACACACACACACATAAGGTGGAAACAATAGCAGCAGCCACACGCTGTCGTGGCTGGTAAATATAAAAGCAGCAGCTTCCTATCTCTGATCATCTGCACCTGGGCCCAATTATACTTAAGTAATTGCCTCGCCCAGGTTGCAGCTCTTCCTGTAATGGAATTTGGAAAGGTAATGTGCTGTCCTCTGGGTTTAACTAGAGACTGGAGGGGTTCGTGGGCTCAGGAGCACTAGAATGGATGGAAACTCAACAGCGTGAACTAAGAGAATAAACAGGTACCGCGACGCACAAAGGAGAAAATCGAAAAAAAGGATCGTTCATTTTTTTTGCAGATACTAGAGCTGTGCAAAAACTGGAATTCATGAGTCTCACACAAATGCTGAAACGCACCCGTACCTGCACTGCCAAGTAAAGAGCTTCTTAGTACTATTTGCATGTATTTAAATCGGATAATATGCATACATTCTGTGCAAAATTTCGATGCAAATGAGGCTCATTGTAGAACAGACCAATTCAAAAGGACCAGCTCTCACAGCCACTCACAGTACAGTGAAATTATTAGCATTTCCAGAGAGTTGGCGCTAAGTGAAGCACTTTTATAGAGGGTGTCACAACCACACTGATCATGGCAGCAGCGATTGCTGCCAAACGTGATGTCAGATGTCCTCGAGAGTAGATATTCTGAAAAAGAATATCACTTTTTGATTTAACCGGTTCAAAAACCATTTGTAGTAGCAAACACACAAAGCAGTGGCGATGTCAGTATTAATGAGTATCCTCACACAATTTAGGAAATTGGAACATTCAGGACGGAGATCTACAAGATGCAAAATATTTACAAATGATTCAAACCACTGAGTGATGCCTGCTTGGATCAACTAAATCAAATCCAACAGAGTCATTAAGTAAAAAACACATTATCAGATTGTTTATTCTGTCTGTCTCTCTGGCGGGTCTAATCTGTAGATTGCTTCAGTGAAAAGAAAAAAAAACTGAATTAGGAATGAATACTATTTATAACCACAAAAAGCAAAGATGGCTGATATGTTTTGTGTTGAGGAAAAATAGACTGGATCAGGAATGAAGGTATAAGTGTGAGGAAAACTTTACTAAAAACATCTATTTGTAATGAAATAAAACGTTTCATTACTTTCATCTCAATGAAACCTTTTTTCCCATCCAATTTGTTTGTTTTTTTAATTATTGGGAAGAAAAAGCCAGACAGTGAAACTGATTCAAAACAGGATGGAGGTACAATTCAGCACTCGTCATGAGTTCCCTGCTACGTTCTCTGTATGGATGAAAGCAGAAAAATGCAACAACACTGTGCTGGTTTTTTTTTTCCATGCCATTTTCAAAAAATACTGAGCTGACGCATAAAGACAGAGGAGTAAATAACGACAGTCATGAAAGGAACATCGAGTGAAGGGCGTGAGGTAAGAGGACTAAAAAAGAAAGGGATAGGACAAGGATAGAAAATAAAAGAGGGCTGAAGTGGAGTACGCTGTTGACTCTGAGTAATTCCAGCTAATCACAGCTTTGCTAGCAGCAAGTAATGCATGCAAGTAATTCCCTGTTTCAGACATGCTTTGTTTGCAAAGAATCAAAGCAGTGAGATATAAACATACATAATTTCCAAGTAGTTACGCTGCCAGCTCAAAATGTTTTCATCCAACAAACCCTTTCACAGCCTAAATGCTGTTACAAGGGTTGTGAGCTCAAACAATGCCAACTGTCCTACAGCATCATCCATAGCATTAGAAAATACACAGGCTCATTAACACCACTCATCGCTGGCTGGGACCGACTCTGAATACTAATGCCTCCAGCAAGATGAAGTGCTTCCAGACTTGCTGAGCCACTGCTGCAAGTCTACACTCACTCACCCCTCTGAAGTTGCTCATCGCCTGGAAGTAAACAAGGTAGCTTTTGCGCGGGTCCAAAGGGGTGTTCCAGTAGCCGTTGTAGGTGTGATTGTCACCCACGGTGAAAGGGCTGGCCTCCGGTAGGCTGCTGGGTGGCAGCTCAGCTGTGTAGTAGTGCGGAGTGCCCCGGGCCGCTGCCTCACCATGGGACATAGGCAGCGGGAAACACTCCTGAAGACCCAGCTCCCTCTTTACTTTTTTCACAGTCTCCTCCTCAACCACCACCTGGTATGTACTGGACACAGGGTGGAGGCACACACTAAGTACCGGTGTCAAACTGGAGCAGACACACACATTGGAGACGATTCCCTCACCTGACAGGTGCTCCTCTTCCTTGGGCAGGACGCAGCAGGACCGTGATTGTGCTCTCAGTCTCACTCAAGGGGGGCGGCATGTCTCCGTAATCAAACGTAGGAGCTGAGACACACACACACACACACACACACACACACACACACACACACACACACACACACACACACACACACACACATTCAAAATAATTAAAGCACATGCACTGGCTGCTTTACCTGGAGCTGATAATTTTTAGCCCTTAAATGTTTCGCCATCTCTTTTCAAAGAGACATCTGTTCTTCATACAAATGTCTAGAAGCGCTAATAAACCAAATTGCCATATCCTCATATTGAGTGTCTCTGTTTGAATTTCCCTTGTAGTTCTCTTGGATACACGTCCAATTAAAAGTCATGGGAGTGAAGCTAAATTGATTGGGTTTCTCATTTAAAAGGATTTGGCTTAAGTCATGCTCCTCCCTGGAGATGTGGCAGCACATTTCTCTTTAATATCAGTAGTCAATTAGCAGGGGGAAGAAGAGCAAACTATTCATGTAGAATCAATAATTATTATATTAAAAAGTGGTGTGCTAATACCACAGCATATGGCACCGACAGAAATTAAGTTGAGGCATTAAAGAAAATGGAATCTCTCCTGTTAAATGTCTGCTGTGGTTTGTTGGATGAAAAAAGGTTTTGATGCCTGCTGCCAGACAGCGTTGGTTTGAGGGATGATTGTGTATTAGCTGTGGTGGCGGTGAACATATCTGAATGTATATGTGCATATATGTACGTGCAGCCAGATACAAGGTGAAGATGCTGACAGTAGTACTTGTTGGAGGTGTTGAATGCTAGCAAGCTGTCAGAGCACATTTGAGGGACGCTCAGTTTAAGTGAATGTTGTGCACCACGGGGCAGTGGAGGGGGGTTGAGGATGATCTGTGAAGATTTTTGGGGCTCTATCCGTGGTGGGGCTTTGTGCCAGCATTCTGTCTGACATACAGCCAGTCAGCAGTGATAGTGCACTGAATCTATAATTAAACAAAAGGAGTCTGTTTGTAAAGAGATCCGGGCAGAGGGAGCCGTGAATGTGTGGGCCAGACAGGGTGGGAGTGGCTGTGCTGTGCCCTCATCAGAGGTGTAATCCCATCCCTTAACAAGCACAAATGCATCATTAAAAGGAAATAGAAAACAGCAAGGCCTACTTTCTATCACTAGAAATTAGCTCTGAGACAAGCCAATGTGACACTCCGGTCCTAAAAATGTACAGCGTCATCTTAATACATAAAAAAACAACAACACACACACACAAACACACACTAGCGTCCCCTCTACGGTGTTTCTCTAGGAGTTAATTTATGTCTTAAGGTCTGTGAGGTGACACTTGTTTGGAGAGGCAACAGAAAATAGCTCATGCACTCTGGGAGTAGTAAGAGAAAGTTAGCAAGGGCAAAAGAGAGACAACTTTGATTCTATATACAGTATATCCAACACAGTCAGTAGTAACTAGGCTTTCAAACACACACTCAATATCATATATTTCTTTTATTCTGGAAATGACAATATTTTGTCTGAGCTTTTCAGATTGTTAAAGAAAATGAATATTGCACTCACAACTCTGCTTACATGCCATTGGCCTACTTACACACAACAAAAGGTATTCTTTAGACTTGTATACAGCATGTTCCGGATATTCTTCTCGGTTCTGGGTTTTTACAGCAGTTCAAGAACTTGGTGCACACAAGGTCTTGCCTGTTTTCGACCAGATGCATAAATTAGCTACAGTAGCTTAATGCTACCATGTAAGCCGCTAACAGGCGATTTCACTCATGCAACATCCTGAAATACCTCACTTTCTTTTTTGCCAGTTTCTTTTGTGAAAGCACAGCAAAGTCTCTTGTGTAATACTTCAACTTTTACTTTAACAGCTTTTACAGCATTCGCAGACTGTCAGTGGTGCCATTACCTGAGATGTTGGTGGTGATTTCCGTGAGGGCCGTCTGGCCAAAGCCCTTCCCTGTGCGAGCACGGACAGAGATCAGGTAAGTTGTTCCAGGGTGGAGATTGGAGAACATGTGGTAGGTCTCGTTCTTCAGCTTGGACACAGTTCTTCTAGGTCCCGGGACATTGATGCCTGGATCAGATGACTCGATACTCTGGTAACTGATCTGTTGTTGAGTAAAAAGGGAAAAAAATGGTCTCAAGGTAATGTCATAATGCAAATGAATACAATTCACTGCAATAAATTCCCTAATAGCTTGAGGTATTTACTAGTTTTAGATGAAAGGAAATTGACACTCGTGTGGATTTCTTGATTTGTTTTGTTTTTAAATATGAAGCTAAATGATATTCCAACTGAGAACTGCTTTTAGGGCTATAGAACCAGGACACCTCACGGTAATAAGTGTGTTTAGGTGTTTCAGTCAACATTAATTAGGTTTTACGAATCTAATTAACACTTAGCACTGAAAAAACGCTGCTGAAGTTCCCTTTATATGTGAGATCTTTTTTCTAAGTTCCCTAAGATTTTCCTTGAGGTGATTTTCTTCCAACACATAGTCCCTTCACTTTAACAGACCACATTTCCACTTCTATCCTGAAAAAGAAAAAGTGGAGAGCTAAGTGAGATGGCATTACTACCATCAGACAAGGATGAGCAATCTGGATGTACATTAAAGCTTAAGAGATCCTCTTCGTTTAGGGAGAGAACGCACATACTTGGTACTATAAACGCTCAAATGAATACACACACCCACATACACGTTACACACTGAAGATAATATTCACGCCAAACCACAGGCTTTGCCCATTATCATAAGAAGGGCTTAATGCCTGGTGATGCCTTCTCAGAGTGGAGATAGATTTATGAGCCATCTAGTGTCTAAATACAGGCAGACCTCGGTGTGTTCCTCTTTGAATGTTAAAAAAAAATATGGCCGACAGTTTACTGAGCAGCGAGGAGGGTTTGCAGGACAGCGTAGCAATCGATGGGCTCAGGCAGAGTGGACAATGGTTTAATCTGAGAGAAATGAAGAGGATTTCCACAGCTCTGTATAAAGCTTTCTCTGTCAGCTGAGGGAGATCAACACACTACAGAGTCAAAAATCCTGTGCTGCCTCCACTTTATATGTCAAACCCCAAATCCTATTTAATAATATCCTTGAGGCAACATTGTGAGAGAGGCCAAGGGAAGAAGGCTTGAGGAAAGGTTGGCAGGCCTACTGATGCCTCACCACGGACAGAAGGTAGCATTAAACTCATTATCCAGATGAACAGGAAGCCTACAGCGCAATGGGTGTGAGCGATAATGAGGCAAAACTTTATTTTAATGGTGAAAAGCCAGACGTGTCAGTGGACAATGTTATTGAGAGCATATCCAAATATCCCTGCTATCCCTTTACATGCAGGCACAGTGAACCACGCTTTAGAGCCAAATACGGGGAACAAGTATTTCTGAGCTGAGCACAAAAATAGTAAAAGAATGAGCTGGTTTAAATGAGAGGAAAGTGGAACTTTATATTGTATTACACCTTTTTCTTCTGCAGAGTTTCCCCAGCAGGTCATGGGCTGAAGGTGTGAAAGTGACCATTTTTGAGCAGGTTAAGGTTCTTCATCTATGTCAGAGATTGATTTTTCTGATAGCAACACTTCCAATCATAGGTTAGCCGAGGTTTAATTGCTTCTATGGGAGCGATAGTGAGTGTGAGAGCAGTTTAATGGTTCCAGTCGCACTTGGATTTTACATTTTCAAAACCAGAAATGTGAGTTCAAAATATAAACAATGGATTCAACTGTTTATGTGAGCTGCAAACATTAGCATGTCCTGTTACTAGCTTACCACTGTCAGTGATTTAGCAACTAGTTTACTGCGTTCACTAGTAAGCTAGTGCCTTACCAAGCTAGTGCATAGCCGGAGTCAAATGTTAGCGAATCTTAGCTTTTATTCTCAAAAAGGCTAAAGTAAGATTTTTCACTTAGCTACTAGCATTTAACACAATCAAGACTTAAGTTACATTTCCTCTTAGCTCTTAGCATTAAACCCAAGGCTGAAGGAGCATTTGCTGACTTCACTTCAAATCTGCAAACATGCTGACAGAAAGCTGGGCTCCTACTGTGGAATGTTTCAATTCCAGGCCAATGCTAAATGCTAAAGATATTTTTAGGCCACCCAAGTTTTACAGTTAACTTTCATAAACCCACTGTGCACAACACTGATGTTCAAAACTTAAACAAATGTTGAGGAAAACTCCAAAATGTCGACTGAAAGCATAAAATCTCAGTGTTTATGTGGGGTGAGTGAGACATACAGTAGGATGTTTTTCCATGAATGTCTATACAATTTCTTTAACTTTTCTTTTACTTCTTTTTACAAATGCTGAATAAAGTTTCGGGCAGGAAGAGAACAGCTTTTCCTTACTCAGATGTCAGACAAAACTTTTAATGTAATGCTATATAAAAACAAAAATAAAAAAATGGCAGATGTTTTAAGTTAATTTCCAAGTCTGATAGTCTTTTACTCTGTACGTCCTTTTGATTTGCCTGTGGTGAGAGGTTAATTTAGCCTAGACGCATTAAATATCATCATGCAACTCTTCATAGACAGCTGTGGAGCTCACTTGTAGCCTGCTAACAGGGTTTAGCTGACAGACTGTTGCAAGTCTATCCTAACACTTGCAGCAAAGGTTAAATTATTTCCACATACTCTGGGCAATAGTGGATAGAAAATAAAAGGAAGGAGGAGGCTCTAATGAGATGAATGGGCTTCAACCTGTATGAAGGGACTTACTGGTGCCTACACTCGCATGTGGAAACGAGGCATCAAGTGTCTCTGAACTCACCTCATATTGAGTAATAAGGCCGTTGGGCTCAATAGGTTCCTCCCACTTCAGGAAAATCATATCATCCAGTGGGGTGAAGGTGAGGGATTCTGGTGCGATGCCTCCGGGAACTGAAGGGAATGGTCAGAACAAACATTTCTCAGAGAAATTGAGGCTTTTATTCACAGGGAGACTTGGACCGATGGCTTAGACCAGCGCTCTTCTCGTCATTTAGGATGTACACCCCTTATTATAGAGCAATGTTATTCCTTTGAATATATTTATGAACGCGTCAGATGATTGCTGGTGCACTTGTGTGAATGAATGACCGAATGCAGGGACTGTGCATATCTTAACTTTTACTTTGTGTCAATGTTTTTAGCCACTCAGCCGCAGTCCCTGTGGTCTGTGAGCGCTTGACAGAGGAAGGCTGTTATGTGGGGTTCAGGCCTGAGGCTGAAGAAAGAGCCAAACAGCTGAGTCAACCGTTATTTTGGAATTGAGTTAGTCTGGAGGACAGAGTTGCTTATTAAGGCTTTTGGAAAGGGCTTTATAATTGACGTGTACTGTATGTTTGTACATATATATATATATACATATACTTATCTTCTGTAACTTCAGAAAAAACTTTTCTCTTGCTTTCTCTCTCACTGTTGATCTTTCCCACCTTTTTCTCTTTTATCTTTTTGAAAAATCTTGTATGCGTTGATTTTTTTTTTTTTTTTTGGACGAATTGATTTGTCCTCTGGCTATAATGCAGGAAATGTGCTCAGCACAAAGGAATAATAAAAGATAAGAAATAAACACAAAATCCTATCTCAGGATTGCCAGAGTCTCAGATCTAATGTTTTCATGTTTGTGTCTAAAAATGAAAAGGATCTTTTGTAATGGTAATTCTGCCTTCGTCTGATGGTCATCCTCTTTGTATTAATGTGTTAGGCGAAGATAGCATTTATAGTTATACAATTCTTAAAATTTTTTTTTTTTTTTTTTAACCTGAATGAAATTTAAATCTCCGTATCACCTGTTTGTGGTGCCTTTGATTTTTGTTGACACCTAACAGTATGAAGAAAACAAGATCATGTGGAGATAAGCTCTGACTGTAGAGTCTGGGGTCTGGAGAGTCTCCTCTTTGACATTTAAAATGAGAAATGTTAAACAAGTGGGGCTATTCGGGGACATTTGAGACGTCACGCTCTTTTAAACCAGCTCTCAAAAGTAATCCGCATGATCCTTTTTGAAGAGATAACAATGATAACTGGGTCTCTGTGAATAAGGGGTTTAGAAAGCAGAATGTACATGAAGTTGGAGGACAGCCACATCATTTTGCCAGACCTTTTAACTGCATTATTAAAACCTTAAAACATTTTACTGTCAGCCTTTAGTATATACCAGTATTAGATTTGTAAAATTTCCTCAATGTGTAAGATGTTTTTATTTTTATTGCCAATATTGCTACGCAGGGGCAGTTTTGACTATTTCTTATCCGGTGATGTGGAGTCCAGTAAAACTCAAAAGCCCAAGAATTTACTGTAAAGCTGATGTCTCCTCAGGCACACATTTCTAACAATAAATTTAGTATCAATAAATGACTTTTCTATGGATTTGAGGGGGGGGGGGGGTGCATGACTACTCTGCATATATTCTCTGAAATGTGTGTTTACTCCTGAAAAAAATAAACAGATAAATCCGGATCAAATTTGCTAGCATACTTTTGACTAAAATGAAAACTACCATCGACATGGTTTGATATAACAAAACCATTTACTGTAAAAAAGCAAATACATTTTAACCAAAGGAGATTTTCCTCAATCAATCTGAACCAAACCACACAGATTCTAATTTACAATTATTTATGTTTAAAAACTGGAAATGGCTATTTTTAAATTCCATGACTTTATCAGATTTTTTTTTTTATGACTATGTTAACCATCTACATTACTTTCCTGATCATTTTGATTAAAAAAAACAAAAACAAAAACACACCAGGCATCTGGTGGAGTTATCACCCCGCTGAAGAACAGCTCACGGATCCTGTTTGAACCCGGTGCTTGCGCGTGTCCTGGTTTGATCACAAATTGAAACCTTAATAATATGTATTAGACTTCATCTCTGGAGACTATTTGTTATCAGATCTCATTTCTCTGTTCTATGTGCAAATAAAACACCAACATGGTCTGCGAAGACCAAAAGTGTTGTTATTTTGAAGCAGCGATGCTCTTGTGCCTGGACTGCTGGAGAAGGAGAAGAGAGGAAATCAAAACTGGGTCTATTCCTTGGTGTGTTCCAGGCAAACAAAACTGCCCATGAAGTCTTATGGAGTTGTGAAATCTCTCTATTGGCTTTTTGAAAATTTCAGTTGTTGTTGAAATAATAACACTGTGGCATCATGCCACCTGTGTGCCAATGAGTATGTTCCTCTTCTTGCAGCCCTGAATGAAGTCTGAGTGACCCAAGACACAAGTTAATGTTGGGAATCAGCATGGCCTTCGAAGCCGTGCTGCTTATTGTCTCTTTTACATGCTCATACATGCTAATGCACCTATGTATACGTGTTATAAACCGTTCTTACATGCTTAGGTACCTGTGTGAATGGGTCTGTGTTAATAACTGTAGGTTATTCATTTACTCTTATCAACCTGCCGGGGACTGCAGATGAAAATTAGCCCACAAGGCTAAGTCTGGAACATTTACATGATTGATTCAGGCGCTTCTGTCAGGCAAGTAACCCTCGTTATGAACAACTTTTTTAGTTAAGACATGAGCAGAAGACATTGGCTGTCGAATTCTTAATAATGGGTGGCATTTTGAATCTTAATCCAGAAATAAACAAGTGACTCTACCAAATAAATGCAAGAGGATTAAAAAGTGCAATTGATTTTTGCCTCAGGAGGAATAAACAGTACCAGAAACTTCTATTGTGCAGTTTTTTTTTATGTTTTCCACCACTAAAAGAGTAGAATCAGACCTTTATTTAAAAAAAAAACAAAATAAGTATAACTATTTCAAAGCCTTATAGCAAGGATGTTGAATGTACCCTTTTTTATGACATTTCACATCATTTTTTTGTTTTTCAGCCTTGTCTATCGTTGCAGTGACCTCCTCCCGGGACTTACTGTCTTCCTCGGTCTGGAAGGTGACCTCTCTGCCCTCCTTCTTCCCCTCTGGGTTGGCCAGTGACAGACGGACATGGATGCCGTGGTAGGGTGGCAGATCACGCAGTGTGAATCGTGACGTGTTGTGTTCCACTGCCAAACATTCACGCACTGTGGTGTTGTGGCCTCCGCCGCCTCCCGCTGTGGTGTAACGGTAGCACAGGGACACTGAGTAGGTGTGGCAGCGTGTCACATTGAACGCCAAATTCTCCCACAGCAGGGACAACTGCCTGGACTGGATGTCTGTGGCTGAGAGGCCTCGGAGTGCACGCATGGGCTCTGGGTTGAAGGGAAGATGAAGAAAAAAGGAAACAGCGAGAAAGCATGACAAAGAATATTTCAGAAACACGAGCAACTTGCTATCATTTCATTTTAGAGGGAGCACCCAGCAGCGTCAGCCATGTCCAAGAGTACCCTGGCAGTTGTTCCCCTCCTACATGGGGCCATATTTCCCACCACAACATGGAGGTCAACAGTTGGCTGCCAGCATAACACACCCACACCCCGTCAGCAGAGCAGGAACTCATGCCAAATGCACTAATTAATCGGACAGGCTGTGGGTTGTGCTGCTCTCCAACCAGTTCCCGCCTCCACTTTAACTAACAAATTGACTATCCAGCAGTTAAACTTCTTTGCCCTGTGGATTAATCTGCACACAAACATGTCAGAGTTATACAAGGGCATACACTTCCGCTAGTTACTTTTACTGCTGGGTCATCGCGATTTGGCCCGTCGCATATTTTTAGAAGGTACTAAGTTAATTCTGGTCACTGACCCTGTCTTTCTCAAACTAAAACGAACAACAGCTCTGTCTTTGATATCCTCGGCAGCAGTAATGGCGAGCTGAGCCGTTACAGAGAGCCTCTATACACCAAAGCACAGACCAGCTAGTGTTCAGGAGGGCGTCCGAATTAAAGAGCCAAGGACATCCTCACGGTCAATGAAGGCATTCATAAGTTATTAACACAATCGATGCCTTTTAGTCAAGCAATATGCTACATAATGTATTGTACTGTTTCATGCTTTTAACAGTGGATGTTGATCAATGAGGTGGAGAGGCAGGGAGTGACAGCAGAGATATGAGCTACAGGACAGATCAGTGGAGTTTGAGGTGACTGAGCAAGGTCTTCATTCATCTACGCGCGCGCGCACGCACGCACACACACACACACACACACACACAGAGTGAGATCCAAATGCAGCACAGATTAGTGCAGAAAACTTAAATAAGGCGGCTGATGAATCACCGAGCAGAGGCGAATGCACTACAACAAGAATTATCTAAGAAAACGGATTTGGAAAGTGTTGTCTACTTGTGCAATCATCTCATATGTACACAGATTCACTGTGAAAAATCTGTACTGCAGTGGTCTGATCTCTTTACCTCTCCCTTCTTCATTTTCCCTCTATTTCATGCAAACACGTGTTCAACACTCCTTCACTTCTACATGCCAGTGCTAACATTGTGAGACACAATGGTCCTGTGCCCTATTTCTCAAGCATTTATCACTGTTGGTGGTAGCGATTATTTTGAAGTGAAATTTTATGACACTTCCAATCTATACGGAAGGCCTCTGCCGTCACCAGCTTTCTCTTTTAATTTGCCGACTGGCATTTCATCGTAGAGGGAAATATGACTGGCGCATTAATCTGAACCTCTTCCAGACTAATGTGACGGCAGATAAATGGGTAGGCGCAGTAATCACAAAGTGGTCGACTGCACCCAAAAAGAAATGCTAATGTGCCATTGTTCAGTGTGACTGAGGATTGTTTTAATGGTGCAATTGATAGTCTGCACAGTCTGAGAGTTAAAATAAAGAGAGGCATTTAACTGCAGAGCTGATGAAAGCACTGCCAGAGAAGCCACAGTGTGCTCATTGTGGGTTTTTCTCAAAGTGGAAAGGAGTGCCAACCTCTTCCCCTTTGCCTCGTCTTATTTTGTCTGTGTGCCACGGGTACCCGCTCTCTGGCACCGTGCAGCCGCCGCAACATGGCTGAAATCCCAGAGCACCGTGTTGATCCAGGGAGACTGGAAGTTAGAGAGGATGTGACAGGTCCTGCTTTATTATCTCCTCTAAAACTGTGACACGGGAGAGGAGTAAGACGGAGCACACTGGGAGGGGGGTCAGTGTCACACGAGAATATCACATTTATAAAGACGTTCAAGCCCATGCTCAGGTGTGAGCAGAAACACAAGCATGCATAAATCCAAATATCCCAAATGCACACATATTGGGAATACTAGCCGGTGGAGTGGAAGACATGATGAACGACGTGCCAAGAAAGGCAAAGCGCTCGTGTCCCTAATGTTCCTAATTTTAGTCAGGCTTCCTCTAACAGACCAAGGGCATCATGGGCCGGTGCTTTCAGGAGGGTTCAGTGACCCAGCAGCAGGTGGAAGCCCATTAACGTAGTTTGGGGAACACCTGCAGTACAAATGCTCACCTCTCCTCTGTGATTTACTTGAGGGGCTTCAAGCTGTGCTAATGCACCGTGCTGATAATCACAGCAATGGCTCATCAAGCACACCTGGACAGCTATCTGAGCCAGGCGGAGACCATGTTCACATTCACGGCCATTAGGTTTACAGTACCAGTGTGAGGACAGCTCTGCTCCGCAAGGAAAATGTGTAAGTGTGGTGAAGCTGAGTGGCCAACATGTTTGGGAAGGAGTGCAATGTTCAGCGTGACCATGGAGGAGGGAGATTAGCAGAGAGGAAACTCACTTTTCTCCTAAAATAGAGAGAGCGTCCAAATATCCCTTCTGTTCACCGGATAATTACCACCTCCCTGAAATCACTGCAACAACACCACCGACTATTTTTCTGATGCTGAAGTTAATCAGGCCAACAGCAAATGGTGGGGAGGAGGCGGAGGCTGGGCATTCAGCGGTGGAATGAGGGGTCAATAGGGCTAGTGTAGACCAGATGGTTTGTGTGTTGAGTCAGGGGGGCTATGGGAACCAGCTGGAGGGTCAAGAGGGTGAGACACACCAGGTGAAGGAGGTTTACATTGTTGCAGGTAAGAACACGGACTCTGCAACTGCATGTAATCCATCTATCAGTCACTCGCAGCTTTGCAGCTGCTGAGGACAAAGTACAAGACCACAAAGTTAATTTCACCTGTGCTTCCTGTGTATTGAACTAGTAGCGCTGCTAATTCCCTGTTTATCAACTCAGCAAACACATTGCTGAACAAGCTAGTGTCACAGTGGTTGCAATGTAAATACATCATTACAGTCTGAGCTGAGTGACTTACACAAACACTGATACCGGCAGCCGTGGAAGTAATTTCTGTGAATCCTTTATTGCTTCACCTCTCATACATTCACTCTCAGTTTTCACCCTATCACAAACAAAAACTAATCTCACCCACACAAACACACACTGCTTTTATTTCTTTCTTTTTTTTTTACTGTATATTGTGATATTCTGTGACTTATGCGCGGGATATGTAACAATTTAGGGAGGTGAGGTGGGGGTGGTAGTGAGTTCACTCATGGTTCTAGATGAATGAGGGGTGTCTTTGGCTGCAGGGAGAGAAGAGTGGCTTTAATATGTCACTGGAGGAGGGCCAGTGAGGCTCCAGTGGAGCACAGCAGAGAGAGATATGTGAGGGATGGTGTGTGGCAGGAAGAGACCGTTGGGCATAGAAAAGAGTGATGACCACGGAAGACATGAACGCCGCCTTTGGGTGACACAAAGCTTCCCAGCTCTCGTGCTTGTGTGACTGCTACGCACACATTGCAGATGCAGGCGGTGGTAATAACTGTGTGTATCTCCGTGCGTGCATGTATACTAACACAGTGCTCTTTTTGATCTATACGTGTCCATTATATTTTATAATAGGCACCGAAGTGGCATCACTGCTTAACCCTCTGGGAGTTTGAACTGTGGCAAATCACATAGGTGCCACACTGAAGGCACTTGTGAATGAATTATTGTAATTAGTTATAAGTAATTATAATAATCTATATGAAAACATGTGTTGCTCATTTCTGAAATCACGATGGTGTTCCTGATTGTGTAGAAAACAATCAAATGGGGGGGGGGGGTGTAGAAAAAATAATTTGTCGAACAACACAAAAGGTTTCAGCTATTATTCTAGTATTTCTGTAGCAAATCCACCACAGTCACATGTTTCTTGTTCTAACGTATAGGATTTAATGATTTTCTCCGCCGTGTTAAGCAAAACACAGAACGCCGAGCATTTCAGGGGCCACTTGGTAAGAACAACTTTCTCATTGCATTTGCATTCATGAGAGGGTCCTGGAAAAAATCGATGGCTGATCATGTATTCTATAATATGTATGAACATGAAAGTACTTATCTGTTTTGCAGTGAAAATTGAGCAAAGATATATTCATTTTCTTCAGGCTTTCTTTATTTTTATTTGCTTTTTTTTTTTTTTATTGCTCGACAAATTGTTGAAGTACGTTCGTTGAGTAGTGAAGAATTACTGCTGAGTATGGTCGCTAATGTTTTATCTTACCAGCTGGATCTATTTCCGCCCTTTGGCGACGTCACTTGCAAACTAACAAAGCGGCTTTTTTATGCTAGCTGCGTGTATGAGTGCATAAATCTCTTAATGTCTGATTTTAAATGGAGTAAAACAAATTATTAGCTTGTGTGTTCCTGGACAACTGGGAGGATGGAAGGTTCCAGCCTGCTGAACTGCGGAATTTTCCACTGGGAAAGGAAAGGTGTCTGGGATGTCTGAGAGGACTTCACTTCACGTGGGAGCGTTTTCGGTCAAAGATGAAAAAAACACAAATGAGCCTAAATAAGTCATTTCATCATTAATTTGACTTGTATTCATTAGCGTAGGTGAATTGTGATGTCAAACGATACCTCAGAGCCATTTGTCTCAGTCGTTTAGCTAGTTTCGGAGTAGCTACAGTTACGTTAGCCTTGTTGCTAGCTAACTGACCTCCAGGGCCATTTTTCTATCTCCTGACTGCAGAAATCGATCACATTTTCTGGGGGCGGCCATGTTTGTTGATGTTATGTGAACACTGTTTACTAGAATGTGAGACATCTTCAAAAGCCAATATTCCCACTTCTAAGCTACACGAGTGCACTAATACTTTGGACTTTTGGATATAAGATCAAACTATTTCCACACAATTTAAAGCTATCATGTACGAGCATACAGATAGTGTGAAGTCACCCAAATGTACGCTCCATACTTTACGTCCCTCAAGTGTTCACGTGTATATCTCGTGTGATTGCTGAATTAAATCCCTGTCTTCCTCAGAAGATAGAAAAGCTTGAGGCTGGCCATTGTAGTCAGCCCAGTGTTATCTTTGAAATAACCATCAAACCAATATCGCCACGCTAGCAGGAGAAAGTCTCTTTCATTCTTCTCTACGCCACAGTTCAGAGAACCCTCGTGATACCAAATGTGCCTTTCTTAATAGATAAGTGTATGCAGTGACTGAGTCAGAACTCCTCTATCAGCTACTCCCTGATTGAATTTTAGTAGATTATCATGACAGATGCGGCCCACCAAAATGAAACGCTGACATTTCTGTTGAGCATCTGTACTTTGATCAGTCAAAAAAAAACAAAAAAAACATGATCTTTCATGAAATTAAATGCATAAGGAATAATTTGGGATATTATTCAATTTCGTGTTTGCATTTTTTTTCTTTTTGTTAATTCAATAAGCTATGTCTTTTGAGTGAATGGGCCAAGATATAAACTGCTGTGTACGGTTATTAACATGTTTACTAAGAGGTACAAATTCTTAAGCATAAAAACTAAAAGTGAAAGGCAAAAAAATGATCCAGCTGAGAGCAGATATCATGAATAAATACTGTCGGTGTGTTTTCAGCTGAATCTACAGCTAGTAACTAATGAACAACAGCTGGCGGGAGCAATCGCTAGGACATATTTGTGGTCGGGCATTTTAAGTAACACCATGGTAATATGACTGGTTCAGATAGTTATTTTAATATGCATCTGACTTCATTCATATGATGCCACAAACTGTATTGTTCCTAAAGAAGACAAAACCTCAGACAGCATTACCAGGAAAAGATTTTGGAAAAAAACCCAAAAACATATAAACCAGGTACACAATTGGTTTTCCGATCTTAACTGATTCCTCACCTTGTTTGTATACAGTGACAGATGTGCCAGAAAAACGTTGAAAAGACACGGTTTCTCTCTGAGGTCAGATGGCGAGTGCTGGGCAGGACTTGTTTATGCGCCGTAATGCTAATCCGTCATTACCCTGGCCTAGAACTCGCTGGTGGGCCGATCTCCATGCCTTTATCTCAACCACATTCTTGCAAGAGGTCGTTTTCAGGACCACGATGAGCATTTATGTGACTGGTCGCATTAAAAAAAACAAACAAACAACTTTTCGGTGGTTTCAGGGATTTTTGACGCCACCTATTGCTGAGGATGATTCAACATTCTTAAGTCTAGATCCTGATCATTAGACAACCCCATCTTTTCCAAAAATATTTCAAACTGTCTTATATTTGGAACAACACAGCAAATACCTAGAGGTCCACATCCACAGTCCAGTGTTTAGAGGCTCACCTGCACACTTGGTCCTGCTGACTAGAGGAGGTCCAGGAGGACCGGTGCCACCTTCCCCAGGCCGAGTCAACAGCACACTGATGTGGTACTCTGTGTCTGGATCCAGGTGCCAGAGCTTATAGGTGACCATGTTGACTCCATGCACCTCCGACCAGGGAGACTGGCTGGCGCGGTACTCAATCTCCTTCCTGATAATGGGGCCGTCTCCAAGGATGGAATTGGTGTTGAGCTGGATGATCAGGTAAGTGGAGCCGGCACGCAGCAGCTGGGGTGGCGCGATGGGAGATGGAGGGACTGTCAGAGGGAGAAAAGAACTGTGTTATTCCCCGACTCCTGCACTGTTTGTATTGATAAAAGCGTTCGCTTGCGGGCTTACAGCTCAACCGCGGGGTCTAGCGAGGTAAAGTTGTGGAATTAATTTGACTAATCAGTTGAAATGAAAACAGATTTCTCACTATGCTAAAGCCCAGTGAGTCTTCAATGAGTCTCAAGAGACTGCAGGATGTGAGCAGGTCAAACTGCGTTCAAATAGCCGATTAGTCATACCCATTAACACGGCATTCACAAGCCTGCATAAATTTAAGCCAAACAGCAGGTGAAAAAAACAGGTGTGCACACAGGATTAGGTGCTGTTCATCTTTATTCTGATGAAAGATGCGTCAGTGTCAGCGAGGACAGCCAAACCAGGGATTCATTTCAAGCTCACCGGTCACTGAGCAATTACACGGGTAACGGAGTGAGGGTGGGAATGTAAAAGGAATCAGGACAAAGCATGAGAAAAGATCAGTTTGATCTGCGGCTGTGACTAATCTGTCATTCCAGCAGAGACTTTTATGGTCCTTCTCAACATTACCAGCAGCCAACCTCCACTCTGCGGCTCTCAACTTGGCCTGCAGCAGCTCATCTTTGAGCCGTCACTGACTGCATCCATATTGAAAGGCCAAATTTAAGCAGCAAATGAGGCAAAACGTAAACCAACTTATTCATTTTTGACAAGTTTCACAGTTCCAACAAATATGCCTGAATTTTTTTCCCCCATTCTGTACTATTTTTCTTCTCAGTGTATTATTAGAAGTCTTTTTTTTCTTCCCATTGCTCTCGTGTCAGCTTACTGTTTAATTAAGGATTTCTCCACACAGAGATCTTAACAGGCTGTAAATCCGTGACAACAGATCTTCAAAGATGCCTACAACCAAAATATTACAACTAAGGGGCCACAAAATAGGCAAAAGGCAGTGAGTAACTGAAGGCAAAACATGACCGTGCCTTATTCATTATATGGACATTTTGCTGTCCTCTGTGGAGCAATTCATTCTGTTTCCAGCATGCAATCTAAAGTCTTGAAAGGAGCGGATCCAACTCATTAAGATGATTAGGCTTTCTTTGCAGGGTATTGGGGGAGGGGGAATTATGAAAGTCTTGTTAAGAAGGTCTGGGCTCCTCTGATTAGATTACAAAGTTTTACCCAGCTGAAAATAAAGATTGAGATGTGCCAGAAATAATTTCTTTGTCCTCATTCCAAAAAGTAAGGAGATACACACATGAACACAATCGTTTGTATTTTCTATAAGAGGGAGCACGATAAAGAGGGAGTGTAATTAATGGGACTCCGTAGCCTTCTGTCGGTGCATTCGCTAAGCCTCGGTTTACTGGCAGCTGCTTGCGGACGCTCCGCTGAGGCTGATACACACCAGGTCCATCCACGACGTCAGACTGGAGCAACGCGAAGGTTGTTGCGGTCAACAATCACTGAACTCAACTGAAGCAGAAACACTGATCATGTTTGCTCTGCATGCATCTTTTTTTTTTTAATTTGAGATGACAAAGTCTTTGCGGCACGGCGGTGCAGTGATTAGCGCTGTCGCCTCACAGCAGGAAGGTTCTCGGTGGGGACTCTGTGGTTGGAGTTTGCACATTCTCTCTGGGTGCTCTGGCGTCTTCCTGCAAGTGAGGTTAATTAGAAACTAAAGAAGGTGTAAATAGTTGTCTGTGGTGTGATGGACTGGCGACCCGTCTTACCCAGGGACAGCTGGGATCAACTGGCGAATAAGAGCTTGATGATGGATGGATGACAGAATCAGAATCAGAAACAGTTGAACTGGTGCCACAGGGCGGTTAGAAAACCCCCCGTTATGTGCGAGTGACAGAGACTTCACGGGTAATTTTTCAAAGTGGTATGATAAGAAGAGAATAACAGTGCATTTATGGCACAACTAATAAAAAAGAAAACTAAATACACTACTAGTACTTCATATTCCAAATAGATGTGCCAACCTTTTTGAAGGGAGTTGAATGAGACTGAAAGCAAAGCTCTCAAGTTAACGGTTGATTTATATCACAGCCCTCATCCGGCGATGGTTCCTGGCACAGACGATTCGTGGTGTGAGGTGAACACCCCAGCACGTATCTATCCTGAGGCTGACCCTGCACTTACTCCCCCCGGTGCTGCCACCCTTCCAGTGGCGGTAGCTGCAGAAGACTCACCGTGAAACAGGATCACCACAATGGTCTTTCTGCTGTCATTAGCTCCTCTAGCTCTATTAACCCACTGATAGAGCTTACAATCCAATCAATGATGCTGTATGAAGCAGCAGAGGGGGGTTGGGGGGGGGGGTAAATAAAGGTGCCAGAAAATTGCTGCATTATTGCAATAAAGACTGCATGCACTCTCACTAACAGGCCAGTACAAACACACACAAAATCATTTTCGAGTTTTCTTGTTTTATTAACCCTAGAAAACTAACGTTAAAATTAGTCACTCATGTAGTGTATATTTTACCCGATATAATATTCCTGATAAAATATAGTTTTCGTCACCATATATTAAAGTATTACGCTGTATACCAATTTGAAGTACTCCTGTTTAATATCTCAAGATGCAATGTCACATAAAATGAAAAAAACATACCACGGGGGACCCTAGAAGATGACCCAACATTAGTGTTCTAGGGTTGAAATAAATATATTTCAGTATAACCTTTGAGGACTTCTGTCGTATTTATATCTCAAGCGTTATCAGGAGATGGGACGGATCAATGCTAGCTTGTGAGAAATCATGCGAATGACAACAGAGAACTCTTACAATCCTCTTATCTTTTTACCCTTCTGTCTGTCTTTCAAAAATGTAGAAAGTATCCAGAAATTTAGAGGACAACGAGAGTGTGAGACTTTGGCCCATCCTTACATCCACAACTCATCTTCCCTTCGCTGAGGCCTGGAGTTTGTTATACCATCAAACCAGCCCACAGTCATGTCATTACTACGCTGTCAAAGGGGTGTCAGCCTGTAGGGCTGCAGTGAGTTATGGGAGTGAGGTCACCATCTGCGGTCCATGATATGACAGGGGCTGCAAGAGTCCAAGTCAAGTGAACAGATTTCTGACAGCGTGCTGAAGAGCTGAGTAAAGTAGAGGATTTGACAATTCCAGCACAGAAAAACAAGACATGACAGCCTAATTCACCACTGAAAGGGCTTTCATGTGTGTCAAGTGCCATAGAGCTGGTAATTAAGGTTGTTTGTGGAAATCAATTTTCAACATCGTGCTGACCAGTGAGGACCTATATACTGTATACTATATACATTGACAGTGGTACTTTCAAGTGATTGTTTGGATCCAAACAGTTTTTTTTCTCCTCAAATAGATCAAGCGTGACCAAGTTGAGAAGAATCTACCGCACGAAATCTGATAAAAGAAGGAGGGGGAAGAAAAAGAACACCAACAGGACAAAGATAGAGGTTCTTTACCTTTGACGACAAGTTCAGCGAAGTTTGAGACCCCGGAGCCCCTGGGGGACTGGGTGACACAGCGGTAGAGGTCTTGATCTGTCCTCTGGACACTGTCTAGCTGGAACGATACCACGAAGCGCCGGTGACTCAGGTGCTTGACCGACGCTGTGGTTAAAATGTCCCCGTTGTGTCTCTAGAAGACAGAGGAGAAGGTCAGAGAGACCACAGACACACCCACGCACACACACACACACACACACACACACACAGTCACGCACGCACACAGGTACATGTCATCTCACTTAGTGAATCATAGCTGCTCCAACATAAGCCGCTCATATAAACATCAACCCACACATTAGCAGCTGTCCTCCAAGAGAACATACAACACCTCCTGTCGGGGATCTTCAGCCCCTGCCACTTTTCATGCTCGGGCCCAATTCAAAGCTGAAAGCAGTGATGAGTGGACCCCAAACCCCGAATTTGAGATGGTCAGACAGGAGGGATAAATCAAAAGGAGAAAAAAATCAATATGACTAATCTGCTTCAAAAATTTAATTAGTTTTTCCCTGTCCCATAGTACAACCCTCCAGCAAGTTTGATTAAAAATAAGGTCTCGTAGTTTTTGTGTAACCCTGCTGACACACAAAGACCAAGAGCATGACCTCCTTGGCAAAGTTAAAGTTAAAGAGTTAATTTGTCAAAGACACGTGACCATTTTTGATGGTGACAATTTGAAAACTTAAAGTGTTTCGACCCTAGTCACAGCTAACCTTCAAAAACTCTGAATCCTGCACTTCCCACGATGCACCATGATGTGGTCTCATTAGATCCTCTCTGTCTATATCAATGCGCGAGCCTCCTGTTGGTCAACCAGCCTTCCTGTGTGGAACGCATGAATGTCCTTCAGCCCAAACACAAACCCTCCATAATCACAGACCACAGTAAATAACACCCCCTCTTTTTTTTTTTTGTAGTTATCACCATGGCAACAGCAGCACCCTAACCTGAGAACTGACCCCCCCATGATTCTAATTATCAGGTGAAAAGACCTCAAGTCCGCTGGAATTGTGTCAGTCATAATAACCAGAGCCTTTTTTTTAGATGCATGAATGAGGATCAGAGCGAAACAACATCCCAGTCTGTAAACTTTTATGAGTCTGATGTGGATGGACACGGTGGAAGGAGGCGGCGAGAGCAGAGGGCAGAGCAGCGTGACCTGTGGGGAGATAATGATTTAAACTACTGACCGCCTCCTCCTCAACTTCACCAACGTAATCTCTTTTTTATTCTTCACGTAAATGCATTTTTACATTTTCTTCCTCGCTTTCTTACCAATGCACCTCCTTATTCTCTCATTCTCCATTATTTCATGCAGTAATCTTTTGCATATTGCAACCATCGCTGTATTTGCTATTTAAAAACATCTAGCGCCTTATGACCCGCGAGGTTATCTAGCCTTTACGTGCACGTAGTTATTGTTCATTGAGCTACCGAGCTGATAATGTAAAAAACACACGCTGAACTTGTGGCGGTTTGGTCATTTCTTGCTATATTTGTGGTTTATCTGTGTGGTTAAAAAGTCCGAGTGCGCAATTTCATTATGTCTTGAATTTAATTGCATGATGAAAGTACATTGAGTGAAACTCACACAATAGGATATTTGGACTTGCTTTTTTTTAAATTTTTTTTTTACATAAAATCTTGTAAAAATAATAATGATTATGGCATAGTACATGTCAGGAGTGCCATCCCTTAATGGAGCCTGTCTACACCCCCACTTGTCCTCCACTAAACCAAAACGATTCAGTTAGAATTCAGAGACAGATGGACTTAAAAGCATTAATCTCAATAGTACACGAGCTAATGGAGGAAAAGCAGCATGTAAACTGTGTGTGGGTGTAACAACACCTAGAAATGCCAAACGCAGCAACAGCAAAAGGGAAACAACCTAAAGCAAGTGGGAGATGTTTCACACAAGTAAGCTGGGAGGAAAAAGTGAGTGGATTTTGTGTCGTGCACCTTCACAGGCATTTGTCACATTGTTCCACACCATTAAAACCACTAGCATCCGTCAAGTTCACACAGTCTCCGCGGGAACACATTGAAACTGACATTTTTTTCCTCCGGTTTTTCGGGCCATGCTCTGTGTGAAATGGTGGACTTGAATCTTGAAACTCGTCCTTTTGATCTGCCAGTTTTAATAGAATCCAAAGCATGTGAGCATGCTGGGATTAACAAAGAGACCTTTGGGTTACGCTTGGCCGTTGCTGCTTCTCTTATTCTTGGGATTTGAGGCCTTCAAACGCCCACAGACCACGCAAACCTCAGGCAGAGCTACGGCTAACAAACACATAAACACACAACCATAAATAAGGGTTTAGCAAGCAATAAATCTTGTGACCGCATAAAGAAAACTCTCAGTCGTACTCTAGTGTAGCTTCACTCAAATCTTATTTTTGCTTCCGTGTGTGTGGATTAGAGAACAGAGGAAGATGGGAGCAGGATCAGTTCAAGAAGTTAACTGCTGAAGAAATTAAAGGGGGAGTTCAATCCAAAAATGAAAATGAAGTCATTATCTTCATACTGATGGAAGTTTGGGTGAAGCGCAGCGGAAGTTTTCTGATTTTTTTTTCTTTTTCTCTTCTTTATTTTACCTTTAAATGTCGGTCACCATTCACCTCAATCGTTTGGGTGATTACTGCGACAATTCTTCCTGTGAAACTGCAGCAGTGTTTTGCGGACATGAAACTTCACCTGACCTTCAGTCGACTTAAACGTGAGCTGATCATGATTTCACTTTTTCTCGTGTGAATTATCCTCTAGAAATGTCAGCCAAGAACACAAAAATTGAGTGACACCGGTTCACGCGAGGTAAACAGACACCAGAGAGTTGACCCCTTCTCTGTTTTTTGTTGTTGTCAGGTGTCTTCTTTGTGTTATAACTTTTTTCCTATTTCGCGTCGTCCAACCCTGCTGTAGGAGGCTCTTTGTTCGCCTCACAGGAACAAATAAAGTGAATAGAATTGAAGAGAGGAGAAGTGGAACCCCTGAGATCTCTTCATAGCTGGCAGCTGTACAGTTGCATATGCCAACTAATTATTCATCTCCATCTTTGTGTTGAGGCAACATAAATGTGTTTGACAAAGCTGCCTGACACTTCAGCTACATTCAGTCACAGATCTTTCAGTTCTGCTACTAAATACAATCTGGTTGCCTGAGGTCAGCCATGATTAACGCTGGCTCCTAGGACTACCAGGGTGAACCCCACCGCAGGTTTATGACGGACCCTCAACAGAACCATTCACCATGAAGAGAGACGAATGAGTGGAAACAAAAAAGAAGCCAAAAGAAAAAAAGAACATAATGATCCGACTGCACTGTAAAAGCAACGCATCTTTTCACAGGCGGCAATCTGAGGAGGCTTGAAGGATTTCAAAGCATTGTTATTATCTATAATCACATCTGGGACATTTAAATAATTAAAAGCAAGAGGAAAAACCTTGCAGCAGGGTTTGTTTGGGGTAATGTGAGTAAAAATGTAGTTATATACGTAGAAAGGTTCAGTTCCAGGTTATCATCTACAGCGCTAACTGCACAAACTTCATCTTCACAGTGTTGTTAACTGCAGAAATAAGAAGTTCTCTGACACTTCAACTTTTATTTCATTGTTAATGTCTTGATCTGGGAGAGAGGGAGACAGACAGAGTTTGTGTTTTTAATTAATACTTATTTGTTTTGTGTCATCGACAAATAAAAAACATTGTTTAGAGTAATCCCTGATTCATAACTCTGAGCCCAGAGGAGCCGAGATGTCGTGACATTTTCAGACGCTGTTGTAGCAGAAAAACAGCGTTGCGAGCCTGCTTCTGGAGACAAAAATGTACTTTTTGATAGGAAAGGACAAACACATGCACAGAAATAAAGCATGTGATTTGTGTGTTGCGTGTTGTGTGGTCACATGGGTACGGGTCTTAAAAATAATATTGATCGTGTTAATGATGTCACTGAGGAGGTTCTGCTCTGTAAGGGCGGAACTTGATGGGATTTGTATAAAAATATAAATGTTCAGGCTGCCAGCCCAAAAAATAAACAACAACAACAAAAAAACATATCTTTCCCCTTAAATATTTACCAGGCGTGCAACAGTCGATAAGAATGAATACATCACAGACTGTTTTTCCTTTTTTTCTTTTCTTTTTTAAAAGGTAAAATATGTGACGCACCCATTTTGGAACAAAGTCTAAAAGGTCAAAAAAAATACGTTCCCCTTTCCATAAACACCTGCGTCAAACCACTGACCTCCAGCAGGAACTTCTCCGCCTCTGATGCCCTTCCAGCAGCAACACACTGGAATGTGGCATTTTGCCCAGCGTTGACCTCTTCATCTCCGAGCCGGGAGAAGTGCGGTGCCTTATCTGAAGAGACAGACAGGAGGGGGAGAGAGAGAGGGAGAGAGAGGGAGAGACAGACAGTGAGATCAAAAGACTACAGTACCTTTCAGAACCTTCACAATGCCATTTTTTATTTTATCAGGGCTTTTTTTTTTCTGTGTTGCATATTTCCATTCAGCTCACACTGACCTGTTTCCATGAACATGAATAAATATAGATTCAAGATAAGATGGTAATAGGGCATTACTGATGCACATAACTTTTAGTTTTGGTCTTGGCAGTGGAGAATCTAGGTGTCCGTTACCATAATAACTTACAAACAACATCAGATTAGAAGCGATCCATACAGGAGCAGAACGTAGGAGTGAGAGAGCTGAAGAAAAGCCACGCAGTAAGCATCAGTCCTCCACATTTTGACTAATAACGTCCCAGTATGCTGAGCAGCGCTGCCAGTGAGTCCGTGTGTGGGAGTAGCCCTCTCACCCAACTCCGTGATTAACAATAAAGCAGTGAGAACCAGAACCCTGCAGAGGCAAATCACTGTGTAAAGGCCAGCAGCGCTGCCTGACGTGCCAGAGAAATGGGGTAGGACATGCCGGCTTGTCACTCCAGATGACGGACAGGAAGAGATGGCACTGCAACAGAGAGGCTGTAGCATCAGGGAGGCGAGGAAAGTATTCGGGTCTCACTCGTCTCCGACACGGTATTACTATCTGGCTGATCTTGTTTGTGTACCAAAAGAAATAAGAAGTACCTACACATTTTTTATTTGTTAAAAGTAGGACCTATACTTCATCTGATAGCTGTCACGGTGCTATCCAGTGTGTCAGGTTGTATCCTTAGTACCATTTAAAGAAACACTTAATCTGAAATGTGTATTTTGCTTTTGAAGGTGGGCTGCATGATATTGGATATAATTATTGATATTTGATACGCCGATATTTTTAAAACTGATCTGGTCGACAGCTGATATTTACTGATGGAGATATTGTCCCTGTAAAACCCCAGTTGCGGAAAGACACGTTAACATTATCGCAGTGCCGATCGTGACCAGCTGGAGCATCCAGTTGAATCAACACAATCACGGTTATCTGCGTTCACTCACAGTGGCGCCAAACCAGCATTCTAATCTATTTGTTTTCAGCTCGGATCAAAGTGTTAACGCATTAAGCTGAACAAAGAAGATGGGAACTGTTAGCTTCAAGTTAAATATACATGGGTAGACAAAGGAGTGATGTGTCACTTTAAATGAGTATTTAATAGGACTACAACAAAGAGTCAAAGGAGAATCCATCTTGAACCAATAGAATTCACAGCTAGAAACTCATTGTGTGAATTCTTTCTCCTGTGATTTTGCGCTGCTTCTTAATTCCTCACACTGTCTGCTGCCAAGTAACTAATGCTGGCTGGCCGTGCGCCACATCATAAGGCGTCCTCAGGTCTTGATGAGAGTCCTGATTGTTTAATGGTCACAGTGGGAGCATTCAAAAGATGCCATCTGCTGGGACAAACATGGTGGCTGACTGGGTGGTGCACATGAAACAGAGGCGAGCTCACAGCCAGTCTTCATTTCATAAAAACATGAAATAAAATCACTGGTGTTATCAGCAGTCACATCTCAGCTAAGATCCACAGACTCCTGGGATATATTAGCCAGAGGATAACACTGAATCCCTGAGAGAGAAAAGCTTGAGTCAGTTATACAAGTCACCTGAAAGCTTAGTGAACGGCAGGTGTTAGAGAGAAGAGCCCTCATGTTCAGCGCCGGGACATTAAGGGAGAGACTAAGAGACAAGGAAAGACTGTGTCCGGTGCTCGGGGGGTCTTAGAGAATATGTTTTACACAGAATCCCCAGGGGCTGAAATATACCAAGCTGTTACCCTGTTACTTTTCCAGCTGACACAGAAAAGCCCTCCACTGCAGGGAGCCGCTGGTTACAAAACATCCTCTTTGAAGCAGCAGCGAGGCCAGAGTTTCAAAAATGGGTCGACTTTTGTGAAATAGTGAGCCGGCCTGCTGTACAGAGCTTACAGAAGCAAAGGCTGGACCCAAATAGGTGGATATTCAGGAGAGTATTTGTTGGATTCTATACTGTCCAAAGACACAGACCAACATTTCAACAGAACTATACTGGCTGCACAGCTCTGCGTCGGTCTGCAACACTGCCAAAGTCATCCCACCCCAGTAGCCCAACGTTGCCTCCCACCCTCCCCCACCACCGCCCCCTGACCGCTGCAAGGTCAGAACTCCTACTGCGGGTCGTTTGTCTCCAACCAGTCCTGTCCTCCCCTCAGGCCAAATCCAACGAGGCTACACCAAACTCGGAGCTTCATGTGCACCATTTGGAAGAACGGCGGCGGCTGAGCTGATCATTGATGTGCTGTGTGCACAGGAGCAAACTGTGGGGGGATAAGAGGGTGAGGACCCCCCAGTTCCCAAGTATATGTATCAGTGTAAGAATTTTGGTTTGTATAAAGTAACTATGTGCATTGACAGCAAGTCTGCAAAATATAGATGCAAAATAAATGTGTTTTAATGATCTTAACTTGGGGGGGGTAGAGATATCTGAATTCAAATTATAAGTAGGGTCACTTGGTTATCTTAAAAAGAGGATATATCTTTTTTGTAATACAAATAAAATAGGTCAGATGGTAGCAGCAGCACGTGCATAATGAGGAGACTCCTTGTGTTATTAACCTTTTAATTATGCAGAGTCGTTAAAGAGGAATCAGCATTTCCTCTCAATACATTGAAAACCATTTTGTGGCACTTTTACTAAACAGTTTGGTGGCAACTTTAGTTTCCCTCTCACACATTGTTCTGTCCTGTTATTGCCCCCCTCGATAGTGAGAAGATATCCAATCAAGGCTGAGCGCAGTTCTATTGCACGACAAAGCAACTCTTATCATCTAAGAGCTTCCGAAGGAATAGGTTGAGGTTAGTTTTCTCCTATTTATTTTCCTTTTTCTTAAAGAAAAAGGAAAAAAAGCTGGAAAATCTGAAACGGTCCCGAAGCGTTTCAGCCGTTCTGACCACCAAGGATGAGTTGACTTCTGCCCAGCTGTAGGCAGCACAGCCGGGTTTGGGCCTCCTCATCGTTGGCCGATTGAGCCAGCATGATTGCATGATGCTGGATTATCGGTGTAGCTCATTAATACTCCGAAGAACGTTCTCCTCTCTGTGGCGTATTGGCAACATGGTGATCTGTTGGTGAACCAGAGCCCCAGAGTTCAGTTTTCTCACCGGCACCTACTGTACCCCGACGCATGTTTGATTATAACACAAACATGTCACAGAGATGTAGCCTACAGTGATGGCACGTCATGAGCTAATCTGCCTGGCCCGGCGTGAAGAAACGCTGTGAGGAAAGCGCGTGTCGATGAAGAAAAAATAAGTAACTCTTCTCCCTCGTTCTCCATCCTGTTCTTGTTCTTTGTCCTGGCATTTTAAGCCAGGACAAAAGCTGGTATTCTAGGACTATCTGTGCTTCCTGGTTTGGAACTCCAGTCATTTACTGTGTCTGGGAATGAGACTTGTTTGTCTTGAATGTACCGGATTTATGTTCTGTCGTGTTTAATTTCAACCCAGTATCACAAAACAGAGCAGATATTACTGCAAAAGCAATAAAAGCTTGCCAACTGGTTCTGATCTGTATAAAGACAAAGATGGACAGATGCCCCCCCCCCCCCCCCCCCCAACATCTGAAAGACTGATCTGAGGACAGATTCACAAGGCTCTTCTGCTGGCAGGGGAAAACACTGTCGTCTGATCAGCTTTTCTGACTGCCCTTTGTAGAGACCACGATCAAACTATTTAGAACAAATGTCAGCTGATAGTGAGCGTTAGCCTGTCATGCTGTCAAGCTGACAACACTTTTGATTGGCTGGGTCAGCTTTCAGTTTGAGGGCTACCTCCCCTTTTAGAGAGACTTTTAAGACAAAAGCTACATTACATCTCCAACATGACTGTAAATCACTTCAGTGCATCATTTCATGTTGTTGCTGATTAAATTACGTATTTGACAGTTAAATGAGGTTTGAGGCGTAACGACGGGCGCGTTTTCAAGTGCCTGAGTCACAGCAGCCCTCAGGACAACCTGCATCACTACATTTGAAAAAAAAAAAGATGATCATCTGTGACTTTTCTCTTCATCCTTTTTATATTTCATGCCGCTTTTGAAATACAGTTACCCTAAACCTCTCCATCTGTATTCATCTGCATTCTGCAATTCATTGTCGTAAGTGGCACTTACAGCAAGGATAGTTGAGCACCATGATGTCATCTATTGCGATGTAACCTCGCCGCTCCCTGGAAACAGTCGCCTCAATCAGCACCTGTAGAAAAAAGAACAGATGGTGAATAGATCTAATTCAAAACTATAAAGGTATACACTTGTGACTAACCTGCAGCTCTCAAAGCTCAAAGGTAAGAGCTATTTTCAAAAGACAATTGAGAAATCTGCGAGTTCTTGTGCATTAATTACAAAACAACTCCATTACAACGCAGTCGAACGTCTGCTGACCCAAAAAAGATAATAAAAGAAGCAAAAACAAAACAAAAAGAGAGAGAGAGATTGATAAGTTTAGCCTCAGCCCACAGGGCCAAAGAGAAATAATAGCTTTATAAAGAAAGCACACAATGTGGCGCCTGAGTCATGGCAAGAGGTTCAGGCTGCTGTGAAAGCGTAACAGCAGATAACACACTTTGACCAGAGCCGCGAAGACTCCGGGGAGGAGGAACCTGCACACTTTCCTATAGAACAATAAGCTGGATGAGCGCTGGGCTCTCATGAAACCCAATCAATATCAAATCACCATCCTCAATAATAGCGAGAGTTATGAGACACAGGGGTGATGTTTGTTTTCGTGGCACCAAGGACAGTCCTCCATCCACACGTTTGATCCCCCGGCCAGCTTTGAGTTATTGTTTCTCATAATCCTCACATCCAATGATTACAAGGGGGTTCCTACTGCTGGAGCCTGACTTCTAACTGAGGTCTTAGCACACAACGGAGATGCTTCCTTCTCCAATTATTATTTTTTTATTGCTGTCACAACACTGCTGGTTGGTTATTTTGGTATCGATGTTAATATTATATGAATGTTTCCAAAACAACTTTTTTTTAAAGACATAAATATAATAATTTGACATTTAGGGAAATAAATCCATTCTGTTTGTTGCGGAGAGTTTAATGCTGACTCTATATCTGTAGGCCATATATCATATGAAGCTGCCACCAGCAGCTGATCAGGTGAAACCAGGTGAAACAGTGCTGTCAGTCCAACGTTGGGGTGTGAAACAAATTCTAGCTTCAGAAGTGAATTTGCAACCGACTGCCGACATGAATGTCTTTTGATGCGCTGACAGTTGGCAGTCAAGTCCATGTATTGATCAGCATGGTGCCAGATATCCACTAAAAATATCTCATATCAGTCCCCCAGGAGAGAGCACATCTGCGACGGTGGGGACGAAAAATTGTGCGGGCGGCCATCTGCCTTGACCGGGTTGAGTGTAAGAAAGAGAGAGAGAGACAGAGAGAGAGAGAGAGAGAGAGAGAGAGCGTGGGAAAGAGACAGATAGAGAGATAGAGAGAGATGGATAGAAAGCGTGGGAAAGAGACAGAGAGATAGAGAGAGACGGATTGAGACAGATAGAGAGACAGAGATAGTGAGCGTCAGAGACAGACGGATAGAGAGAGGGAAAGAGACAGATAGAGAGATAAGGAGACAGAGAAAGACGGATAGAGACCAAGATAGAGTAAGCAGATGAGTAGTGATAAAGAGAGAAAGAGACACAAAAAGACAGAGAGACACAGAGACAGAGATAGAGATGGAAACAGACAGGGACAGATATTGAGAGAGGAGGACTGAGAAAGATAGAGATAAAGATAAAGATAGAGAGAGATGGGGACAGAGAAAGTAAGAGAGAGTTATAGAGAGACACAGAGACAGAGATAGAGATGGAAACAGACAGGGACAGATATTGAGAGAGGAGGACTGAGAAAGATAGAGATAAAGATAGAGAGAGATGGGGACAGAGAAAGTAAGAGAGAGTTATTGAGAGACAGAGAGAGGGACAGAGACAGAAAGCTGGAGTGATTGTCAGATAGACAGATGGAAAGAGAAAGATTGAGGAAAGTGTTGACTAAGGAGAGAGATTCTGGGTCAGGGGGACCCACTGGTTTCAGCTTTGTTTAGTTTTTTCACTGTTCCTGTGGTCTCACCTCCAGTTCACGCGTTCTAGTCTTAAATGAATTGACGATTATGTAGAGATTGAATATCTTACTCTGGCTTTGGTTCGCTCTGGCTTACAAGCGTCTCGGCAAACCAGAATGTGTCATTACAATATTCACCTGTGGGTCAGATGAGTCTGTGGCGGGGCGGACGACGGCAAATACAGGACTGCTGCATATTTCTACTACGCTTTTGCACATATTTTCAACTTTTTTTGTATTCAACACTTACTTAAATATGAAGTTTGCGTCAAACCCCCCCCCCCCCCCCCCCCCCCCCCAAAGTCAAACCACGCCTGATTTTCGGGAGCTGTTTACTCGCAGATTCCACCTGGTAGTTTAGTGGATCAAAACTCGATCGGTTTCTTTGTAAATGAACGAGAGTCCATACATGAATGGGATCATCAGCCCATTATCCCATCGTACATTTCAGTGAAAAGACCTGACGGTTCTAACTTTGTTCATAGATTTGATAGTCTGTTTAATTTTACCCTTGCTACCAGCAAAGTACTTTGAACAGGAAGTAGCCCATTTTTTATTCATTTGGCATTTTATCTGCGGGCAAAGTGTCCCTCTTCATGTCAGTGTTTCCTTTGCTCTTTAATCCAAGTTAAGAAGTAAAAAAAAAATGCCGTTGCGGACCAACTTCCTGAACTTCTGCGCTCATTCTGGGTCTTCAAACCTCCCAGAATTGCTGGCTCACGTCCTGACGATCAGGGATTGCGATGCGAAACACGGTGCCAAATCCAAAAGAATACTTTATAACACCTCCTTATAAAAGTATGATTAGAAATAAAAGAAGAAAAACCTTTTTTTTGTTGAACAACAAAGCCAAACTTCTTATCAGTGCCAGTGTTTTGAAGTGTCTTAGAACACAAAGTAGCTCAATGAGTTTGCCTGCATAAAACAGTCTGCCATCTCATGCACTGAGGAAAAAAATCCCGTCAAAAAATAAGATTTTTTTTTTTAAGGTCGTATGACCGAAACTTTCAGTGCCAACTGGTGGTATCAGAAAGTTTTTTCATACAAATTTCTGTTTCAGATCACAAGTTCAAGAACCCAAGTTTGACTCCATTGAACCTTCTTGCACACGTGTCATAACGTGCCTGAAAATGAATAGGATAGACAGGAAGACGCATACAAGGACGCAATCTGATGAGAAGTGAAGAGGGTCGGTTATATAACACTCCAGACCGAATGAGACAACAAGCACAGAGATCCTGACGGAGGGAGAGGTGGAGTAGGGAGGAGAGGTGAAAAGGAAAGCAGGAGGTAATGGTCCTGCAGGGTGCTGGTGTGTAACCTCGCTCTGACTCCAGCTGGCTCCTCTCCTCCGACTCAGAGCAACACTGAGGCTAATCTCTTACCGCCAGAGTCAGTCTCCCTCTGTGTTACTAGACGATACTGGAACCAGAGGGCCCCCTGAAGACCACTTAAAAAAAAAAGAAAGAAAGAATATTCTTAAAAGTCTGTGCTGGATCTTTCATTTCAGTCTTTTATTGTTTTAATTGTCTTCCATTGTCGGTCTCATTTTCTAACTCCTATAGCTTTCCACTCTCTATTTTCACTCGCCATACACTTAGAGAGACGTATAAAACGCTACGGCCCTCCTTTATCAAAAAAATGTATGAAAGGAAACGCAAGATCATCTCAGGTTACCATTTATATCCCTCCGATGTTTTCGAGTCAGCGTGAGCTCGCAGTGTAGCGCAGTAAATCTGACCGACCATCTTGGCCTCTGCAGCAGTGGGGAAAGTTAGTGACACGCCCGCGTGGCTGCGCTCAACGTTGCACTTGAGAGGGTGTTACTGGATATCCTGATGTGAGCAGCGGCGCTCCTGTGTCTCCGCCACACCCTCTTCAGACCGTCTAATAATCATCTATCAATGATGAGCATCATCAATCCATTACATCTTCTTGATTTATTGTGTTAATAGTATTGGGACAGTGCACATTCATCAACATGTCAGCCTCATTGTAATAAATAAGATGGAATCAGCGCAGTTGCAAGTTAAACCTCAGCCGATGTTCGATAGATGAGTTGACAATGTAACGCAGATTTCAATCCAAACAAGCATTTTTCTCACTTCCGTTTATTCTACTTTCAAGCTGTCAAGTAAAAACGCTTCGGCCTCAAGGCCAGAGAATTCTTCTTGTAGGCCAGATTATGTTCAAATAAGCAAACAAACAAAAGTGCACATCGCAATAGAACAAAACAATGAATGCGACCTGATGGAACGTGAACAAACAGGTTGAAGTCATTTTGTAATAATTCAAAATAAATACACTTATTAATAAAAATGACCTCGACTTGTGGCATCAACTTAAAATTTCGAAGGCAAGCGGGACGCTAACTTTTTTTTCACAGTCTTAACATAAAGTCGGGGGTTTTTTTGTCGTGACGATGCATTTACACGATGACAGTGGGCACGCTCCTTGAGCCCGGATCAGTGTTACACTGTGACGTAGGCCCGCTTTCAGAAACCCCTTAACCCTGCCGTACGATGATTTCTCCACTCAGATCTACGCTGGTTTCTACGCTTGGCTGATGTACGAGAGATGCCACGCGTCCGAATCTCGACTCGAGCGCTGTGAAGTGTTCGCTGCCACGCCATTGGACTGACATCAAAATTAGCTGCAAACACTGATTAGACTTAATGGCGTACAAGGGGAAAAAACAATTTGAAAGTCTAATTGAAGGTGTTATTACTCTCTGCTAAGCTAAAGCACTCAATAAGAGATTGATTGCTGGGTAATCCTCAATCTTCTTAGCCATTAGGACAGAGGGTTATTAAGAGGACAACATTCGGTACATTTGTTTCAATAAACAACCTTTCCGAGCCACTTTCCCAATTAAATGTTCCATACACTGGTGCTTCATTCTAATGAGTGGTTACTTTTCTTTTAAAAAAGATAAAAATGCAAGAATTATCTTCTGGTGTGACATGAAATGATTTATGCCGGATATAAAAAGCACATTTTGCACACATATTACATTACCCCCCATTATATTGGCTTTTAGAAGCAGCTGTAATGTATACAAATCAGGAGAGAATTTATCTGGGCCTATAAACCTGCTTCTACCTTTTCCTCTCCGGTCCGGAGACAGCATTAGACACAGAGAGCTTTCACCCACCATTAGACACAGTCACATATATATAAATAACTCCCTAAATATTCACAGACATAAGGTCATGTGCCAAAGTAAATCTGCTCAGGCAGGAAATGTCAAAGGAGAGCAGTCTGAGAGCCTGGTCCTGGTGTAAGGCATCTCAATTTGCTCTATTTCAGGAATCTCTTTTTTTTTATCCATTGCCATGGGCTCAGCTCTCAGACCAAGCTGATGTGGTTTATCATGTCGTCGCCGGGCCTGTCACTCAGCAGCTGGACCCTTTTCTAAAAGACTGCAGGAAGAAGAGAACCTGGAAGTCGTGGAGGTCGGTGTTAACAGGCTACGTGTGTGTGTGTGTGCTAATCCTTCCTGTACCTCTGGAGTTTGCTGTGTCTAATTTTTTTATTTTAATTTTTTTTTAAAAGAGGCTGGTTTTCATTTTGAATTTGTACTCGATTATACTTTAATATATGTGACATTCACTGGAATTAATTTGAAATTCATCCCCTTTTTGTTTGCTCGTGCTCTGACTTGTAGGTTCCTTTCACTCCGCAGGACTTCAGTCAGTCATGCGTCACTGATTCAGGACCAGCACAAACAAAGAGGAAGCAACAGTGGCTACAGTAGCTTTTATCAGTATTGTACCATCTTACAGGCGGACATACTGCAGTTCTGTGTAGCAGCCTGAGACTACTGGATACTTATACTGGTTAGATCATTCCTGGGGTACCAAAATGGTTGTGTGACAAATCAAAAGTTTTGTTTTGGAGTTTTTTTGGACTGGAAACTGTGTTTGACACTTTAGCGGCTGTTGATAATACAATTTGTCTTGGGAGTAGATTTGATCAAGTGTGTGACAGTGTTTCTGCACCTGAGGTGATTCTATCTTTGTGCCCTGATGCGATATATCATGAACATTGGGGCAAACCAAGTTCATTTCACGTCATGCTCCATATTTCGAGGTATTACTTAATGTTTCCTGCTACAGAAGCTGAGAAATGAAGATTTCAGTGAATGCTCAGTCCCCCAGTCATAGAGTGATTATTTCAAACTGTATTAATAAAAACATGAAGTAGCCTTAAATGACAGAAGAGTGAAGGTCATGGGAGAATCCAGGTAGAACAAGAACAAAACTGTTACCATAGAAAATAATCTAATCCTGGATACTCACACTCACTCTGCAATTTCAACAATGTACAAACTCACAACTGCCTGTTTTATTTGAAACACTGGCGTGGAGCGCTGTTGTTGCACGTCTCCCTGCAATCACTCGGCAATCACTACTTGTGAAGAAACGATGGCGAAGACAGAAAAGTAGGAGAGCCGCAGTCATCGGCATGAAGTAGGCAAACGAAGTAGGTGTGCGAGGAAATATTAGCTTCGGCAGAACAAACACCAAAATATCTGCCATCTTTTCATCATAGCAAACACAGGTATTAAATCATTCCAGCATTGTGTAGCGCTCAGCCGTGCTCCTCCAACGAGTCCCGCCACAGGTTGTATGTGATAGCGACAATTCATATCAGAAACATCAACACGCGGCAATAAATACAAGCTTTCCCAGGCTGAGCGGGGAGGAAAGGACAGCAAAGATGTGCTGTTTGCAGTCTTGGAGGGCTGAATAAATATTTGATATCACAGTTCTCCTGGTATTGCAAAAAAAAAAAAAAAAAAAACCCAGTTAATATGAAGCATAGAAAAATATAGCCATGTTGACATCTTCAATCAAGACATCTCAAGGTGATCTCAAGTTTTCCATTCAACTCAAAAAATAAAAAAATCTCAATGTCACAAATGTGTTATGGAGAAGGTGGTGTGACAGTAACATAAGAGGCAACAGGTTGCACGAAGGATTTCCTCTTGAAAAATGACTCAAACTTGATGTAATCAAATCAGCTGCACGTGAAGAATAAAGATTTTGATTTTCCACATTTTTAATCCTCTTAGTTTTGGTGATTTTCATAGACTTGCTCCGACTGTTTTTAATTACATTCCTCAGTGACATTTTCAAGACATGAACAGTGAGTGTGTGTGCTGTAAAAAGGGTTGCTTCTTTTATTTTATTTTTTTTTTAATTTATTTTTATTTTATGACACCCGAAATCCTGAAACAAGCCTTGAGAAGTAATCTCACATCTGTATCACTGCAGTGCAAAAGGCTACGCTGACATTTTGTATCCCTGTGCTTCAGGCAAAGAACTGGGAACTCTAATATGAGCTGAAGGAGAATAAAGAAGTGGTGGTGGGGGGGTTGGGGGGGGGGGGGGCCCTGCGGGTTAGAAAACCAAAATAATGTGTATTCTCCTGAGATTTATTTTACTCAGAGACAATGATAAGAAGAGCCTATTTTCCACGTCTGCTTCAAAAGAGTGCTTCGCTCGTTTAATGACAAGGTAAATCCGCCTTCTTATCACATAAAATCCAAAGTGATCGTATTAGACTTGCTTTGGAGCTGATATAACCGACACCCTTTGGTAGTGAAAGTTACGGAAGCTGCAGCTAATGTGCTTTAAAGCTAAAAGTCTCTGGTGTGTTTCAAGGCGAAGTAAACTCGACATACATTGTTCTCTATTCCCTTCACTCTTTTCTGACAGCGTCAGCCGTTACAGTCAGCGACCCTTCAGTCGCCGTGATGGAGTTTCTAAGGTATTAGCACTGTAAGCTGTGGTAAATATGACTTTATGCTTTGTTGACTCCTGCTTGTACTGAAAAGCAGCGTGAGGTCAGCAGAATGTAGAAAACTATGAGAGGGAAGTGAAGGGGGGGTGCACGTTGGTTTCATTCGTGGCACGCTTGGATTAATTAAATTAATCTTCTCTAATGGTGCCAAAGACCTGTAAGCTAAGTCCCCTACTTTTTTGGTGTAATCCAATAAATTTCAACAGTGTTTTTGGTTTTTGTTTTTTTCCCTCCATGAGAAACGAACGATTGGCCATCAAGCGTTTTCTATTTAGAGGCTGTTTGTCCTGTCCCCTTCTCCTGTACTGTTTGTCCTGTCCTCTGTCATCCACTCCTCCTCGTAAGCCCATTATCACCATCCTCCTCTTCTCAGCCTCTCACCGGCAGCCGCGGCACAACTCTGACTCATCTACCAACCATCAGTGTTTGCTGGGGTTCTTTAGAGAAATATGAGACCTGCTATTCAACATGGGGAAGAAGAGGAAGGTACAACGGTGAAAGTAGACCGGCGAAGCGCACGAGGAAATTCAGTAGTTCTTGAGTAAAGACAGAAACTATCCATCCATTTTCTATATCTCTTATACCGTTAAGGGTCGCGGGGGGGGGGGGGGGGTGGGGGCTGGAGCCTATCCCAGCAGCCTTCAGGTGAGAGGCGGGGTTCACCCTGGACAGGTCACCAGTCCATCACAGGACCAACACATAGAGACAGACAACCATTCACACTCACAGTCACACCTACGGTCAATTTAGAGTATCAATCAGCCTCGTCCCCTCTTGATGTCTTTGGACTGTGGGAGGAAGCTGGAGTACCAGAGAGAACCCACACAGGAACAGGGAGAACATGGAGACTCACACAGAAAGATCCTGTGCCGGAGCCGGGACTGGAACCTGGAACCTTCTTGCTGTGAGGCAACAGTGCTGACCACTGCACCACCGTGCCTCCCAAAAGACAGAAACTTTTTTTTTTTTTTAAAGGAATTTTTTGGGAAAGTCATCCTTCTGCCATCCACCCCAGAGCCAGACAGGAACATAGATACCCTACAGAGAAGGGGATCTCTCTTCTTGTCTGTTTCTGGGGACAATGGAAAAGAAATGATTTTTATCAAAAGTTCTTCCTTTCATGTATTCATGATTCATCTTTTCAGGTATGGAAAGAGAATAGAAGTTTTAAAACACAGCTATCACAGCTCATCTCCGTCAGCACTGAAGGACTTTTGAAAAGCCACTCGACCATTTTCAGTAAAATCCTTGTCATTCAGCATGAGAGCAACATCTATTTATTCTATTTAACAAGTTCATTGTAACAGTGAGGATTTACAGTGGAAATGCAATTAAAAGATAATAATTCAATACTGAGGACCTCGGAATTTCGCGATTATTTAACTGAGCTGATGAAAAGTTACATGTCAGTCAAACTGCTCATCAGACAGACAAGAGCACTGATTTGAGGAGCCGCGTCCTTACTACATACTGTCAGTGAGTATGTTGAGACAGCTAACTTTTATGGTGTATTATGGACAGACTGGATATTGTGCTGGTGAAAATAGGACAACAGGCTACCAGTGAGCTAACAGGCTACTAGTATGCAATATTCTATTCCATTCCTATATTCCATCCATCCATTTTTTACTGCTGATCCTGTAAAGGGTCACGGGGGGGCTGGTGCCTATCCTAGCAGCCTTCAGGTGAGAGGCGGGGTTCACCCTGGACAAGTCACCAGTCCATCACAGGACCAACACATAGAGACAGACAACCATTCACACTCACAGTCACACCTACGGTCAATTTAGAGTATCAATCAGCCTCGTCCCCTCTTGATGTCTTTGGACTGTGGGAGGAAGCTGGAGTACCAGAGAGAACCCACGCAGGAACAGGAGAACATGGAGACTCACACAGAAAGATCCTGTGCTGAAACTGGGGCTGGAACCTGGAATCTTCTTGCTTTGAGGCGACAGTGCTGACCACTGCACCACCGTGCCGCCCCATTCCAGTATTCCAAACAACTTACGTTTGAAAACAGACAAAGTTAGCATCACCAGGCTAATCAGTCCGCAATCTCTCTCTTTGCGAAGTCACATCATACAAACAGATGGATACTAAACGCACATGTGTGGAGACAAGGCCATAGTTAGCTGTAAAAGTAGAAGGCATATGTTTTTTACTGCAACTACTACTGAGTCAAACTATTTCTTCCTCACTTATGCTAAGCTTACTCTGTCCTGGCTGTACATCTAGCATAAAGATGAAAAAGTGGCATTACGGTTATTTCTTAGAAGGAAATTACAGTCTGCACATTTTCTAAACTGTCAAACATTCCCTCACCAGCGTATCAAGCTACGAGTGGCTGAGACACTTTTGAATGAAATGCCTTGATTGGAATGACAAGGTCTTCAAACACCTTTGTTATCGCAGTGACTTTTTATGGGTCTGTTGAAGACAAACAAACATGTCAAAGTTTTGGTTCCGTTTGTTCCTTTTAATCAGGTTGACCTCACTGTCAGGTCACCAGATGAGGGGAGAACACTGCCACTCTACGCCCCCCCCAACCCCCCCATCCTGTTTGTACAAGGAACTGTTATTTACATAGTGAAGGTCAGATCTTGCAGGGCTGAAAATAATTAAATTAAAGTCACAGGGACTGACAGTTCTTAATCAAATGTACACTTCTCCACTTAATTATCTTTTGACAGCTTGCAGAACGCGTTTGCAGAGAAAAAGAAGTTGGATTAACAGATGGGGAACCTTTTGCGCTCACCTGACAATCTCCAAACCAACACTACATCAAACAGCCACAGTAGGTGTCTATTAATGTTCCACTAATGTAAGCAGGCAATAAAACACAAAGCAAACTGCTGGAGAAGCCATCACTTCCTCAGTTAACAGTAAAACTGTATTAGTAGTAAAGCTTCAAGAAGTTGAGATTTGTGTCCTAAACGGATGGGTTTTTTGTTGTTGTTGTTCTTGTTCTTGTTGTCTAGTTTGGTTTCTTGGAGTGTGAGACACATTGAAGAGGAAAAGACCATTTAAATTCTCCTAAATAGAAAATCCATGCAATCTTTGACTCTCATTACTGGAACACAAGTTACAGGTCATCAAACTACACTACCAAGGTGAGAATGTGCTGAAGCCACAGAGAAGGAGAAGAAGACACTTCTAAGAAAGAACTGGCAGGTGATTAGATGAACCGTAGCAAACTCAACCTAAAACTGTCAGGTCGAGGGAGTCATGTGATAGGGCAGAAACCAGAAGAATAAAAGCATCCAGGTTTGACAAAGGAAAGTCATCAACACGAGGATGCCAACAAAATATCCAACTGCAGCTTCTACCAGTGACGGTCGACTCATCAGACAATTCAAGGAAGCTCTAGAGATGGTCAGAGCTGTTATTTATGGCCAAATTATAGATCGGTGACATGACCACGGCATACTTTTTGATTTCCGGCCTTCCTCCTGCATGTTCTACCGAGGTTCCACACTTCGCCCGCACCAAATGTGTTCCTTATAGATAAGAAGGTGTATAACAACTACTGCTCTTGTGCGCTGCTGTTGTGAAAGGGGAACTCCAGACAGTATCTGGAGGATGTCATAAGTCAAACAGTTCCCTCTATGACCCTCAAGCAAAAAGATTTGTTACATTCACAGCACAATCAATGATAATTACAGCGCAAATGCAAATAATTAACACCGGATTCACCTGGAGGCTGAAATGTCTAACATTTTTCAGCTGCTCTAGATGTCCGTCGATGGAGACCGTAACACTGAACAAGCCTCAGACGAAGACACGTGATCACATGACGCATGCTGAGTGGAGTATGTACCTGGTATTCATTTGGCCAGAAGGTGCTGACCGCCAGCTCAACCTGATGCCACTGCTTCCCGTGAGACCCGGATGCGTTCCACACTGGGTCGCCAAGTGGACCGCCGTTGACTCGTACATACGCCTTTAGGGCCCCTGGACTGTGGCCGTCGCGACTGTACAGGAAGTAGCTGAACTGGACACAGTGTGTGTCATTTTCACTCAGCGTCTGCAGCAGCAACTGAGCACAATGGCCAACGGCATGCTGGGAGGAGTTCACCAACATGTAGGATCCTGAAAAGAGGAGCACATGTTATGCTTAGCAACTTTAAAGGGCATGTTTGCTGTTTTTTTTGTCATTCACTGGATGAAAAGGGAAGATTCAGAGGCCAATTTATGTCTGAGAGAAAATGCCAACTAGATGATACTCGAAAGGTCAAGATGATGAGGGTGGATTTCAGTAGGTGAGCATCAACCGTTTGAAAAAGTTTTCCCTTGGCACTGGCTGCCAGATATACATCCGAAACAGACGCTGTCTACACGATGTTGTGGTGAAGAGTTCGTTTTGAAATGATAAACAATTAAAACGTACAGAGCCCAGGAGGAGGTGCCACGCAGACAAAAATAAAACATCTGTGCACATGATTTAATCATTTGTATTCCGATGTTAATAATTTGTGGCCTTGATTTAATAATGCATTCACGCAAAATACTCCACTGTTGTTCTGAAGCACACACACTCACAAACGTGGAGACACACACACACACTCACACACACACACACACGAGCATGTGCTTTTTGTTTTATCTTCCAAAAAAAAAAAATCATCATCACGCTGGAAGAATGAAGAAAGAATCATTTTAAAATATCAAACAAAAGCAGCCAAACAGACGTTTGTGATGCAGCGCCTGAGTTTCTGCAGGCTGTCAACTGCTGGGTCAGTTTTTCTACACCACAGAACCAGTGACAGTCCAGTTCCTCTAACTTGGCACAAATGTCCACTGGGACTTGAGGATGAACATAAAATAATTTTTGGTAATCAAGGGCGAGAGGTCACCGCACAAAATCAAAACATCTTAGGAATTCGTTGTCGGAATTTCTTCACATTTGCAACATATATCCGCTGGAACTCAAGGATTAGCTGAGAAGAATTTTGTCAACAAGGGTCAAAGGTCAGGGTCGCTGTGAAAGGTACACACCTCACAAGCATACAGCCATGATGCTTTATTTGTAATTCACTCTATAAGTAAAAGTGTGCGATGTTAACATATCCATAAAGAGCAGTCATGTTTCCAGTATGATCCATGCACATGGAGTTTAGATTATATTTGCCTTCATAATATGAGCCTCTCTAAATTATTAGACATAACAAACAGAGGTGCGTACGAGCCACAGACGAATTCCTGTTCAAAAGACTCTTCTGAATGTAGGCAAACATGTCACAACGGATCAAATCTGCTTTTAACCATTTTTAGCAGGGAGAATCCACATGACGACAAATATACTCCCCAGATACTCTGTGCTGTGTGTGTGTAGGTGGATGATAATGGGGGGGGGGGGGGGGGGGGGGGGGTGAAAAAAAAAAAAAGAACTGTTGAATAAAAAGACACAATCAAAGCTGGCTTCTGAGAACTGGAATAAACAGACTGCAAGAGACAGAAGTGATGGCAGTTTTCCAGTTGCGAGGTGATGCCGAGGTAGGAAACAAGATTCACCATCCCTCCCCCGAAAGCCTCCTCTAATCAGGATAACATAACCCCATTGCCCTTTGCCTAGCATCTGTCCTGCCTTGAGTCGGTGCCCGCTAACGTGATTAGCTCAACAATGTTGAGAGACCTTCCTGTGTACTCACATAATCAAGCCTGTTGTCTTTGTACTCCAAGGTCTTTCTGCTCTCAGTCAGAAAGCATCCAGGGAGAGAGCAGACAGTCACAGCCTTGGCGCCAGGTGTCTTGAAGACATTTATTCTCCACTCAGAAGTAAAAGCATGTGAATACTGAATTTCCAGACAGAGAAAGAATTTTTAACAACCCACACAGGCTGCACTTGTAAAAACAAACACTTGTAATTCGGTCACGCTATACTCTTTAATGTTTTCACACTTTTAAAAGTCATCATGAAAACACAGAGTGAGTTATGAATATAATAACGCTTGTTTGTCCACCTGACGGAGTCCTACACCAGCACCACCCGGCTACTGAGAAAACACTAATTACCCATTTAAGTGCAAATAAGACAAACGCCTCCATTCACCAGTGGATGTTTTACATAATGAGATAGAGATTCACCACCCATCACCCCGAGCTATAAAGAAAGTTAAGCTGAGGAGCACAGACAAGTAGGGATGGTCATTATCTGGAGGCCGGAGTGTGGCCTTTACTCAAAGACCCATTGCCCTGCAGCTTACTGTCAACAGCCCCTGATTTGTGTCCCGTCCAGGGCCGGGGATCTCTGCACTCTCATTTCGCTTTGCTTAATTAGATCTTTCAGAATCCGTCTCCTCTGCCGGGCCCCGAAGGCCCACAAGGGGCTCGTAAACCAATGGCAAAGGTTGAAGTGCTGCGGCTACTATCCCCACTGGTGGTCGTATCCTTTATGTTTGCCCTTGTTTTATAGATGGACATAATTAACGCCTTTCTGTTGACTCAGCGATTCGCTGTAATGTGACGTGACGACGCATGATCCAGTCAGCCCGCTAACCTTTAACCCGTTCGGACATTCCAAACGAAGTCACGTTTTTAATGAGCCGCTGCAAGAGTGTGTGTGATGTATGAATCGTCCATGAATTAAACATCTTGGCAAATTAAATGGAAGTCCAGGAGAAGTTTTGTGCCTTAATAGTGATATACTGGGAGATGATTCACAGCAGGCTATGCATCATTTTACCCCTCGTCTCTCTGTGGAACCCACAACATGGCGCTTATTAGGAATGTTCATCCCAATATTACACATCTTTTCACATCTTAAATACTAAATCTGTATTATTCCAACACAGCACCCGTTTTTTAAAATTAAAATTACAGACATAGAGACACAGATTTTTCTTTTTTCTATGAGCAAATAATTGCGTTTATTGAATAACTTGTTTACATTCAAAATGACTAGAAGTAGTTCAGTAAATGTGCACTTAACTTGAATATTGTTGGAACAATGGACCGAAGCTCCAACATTCTAATACTTTTCTATTTCTCTCATAGGAATGTTTTTGATTTTTGTTTGGTCAATTGCTTTAATCTAAACAACCATGCTGAGAAAATTGAATGTGTTTCTTAATAAAATGTATACAAATGCTATTTCTATACATATAATAGACATGAGAATATTCATTTGTCCAGCGGCTTCTGATAAGATACATATCTCACCATCCATCATTACTTCTCAGCAGGCACACAAAAGGACACCACGAGAGTGAAAACCCCTACAGTATGACTTTGATTGATTTCAGCGTGTTTCCTCCCTCACAGTGGGACATGACAGTGGACGTTTTGTGTGTGTGTGTGGGGGTGGGGGTGGGGGTGGGGGGGTGGGGGTGGGGGTTGATGCCCGAGGAAAGTCCTTTCGTACTCGGCCACCCTCGACCAGGTCTAGACAGAAAAGACACAGGACTGCAGGGGTCCTGTGGTAGGACAGAAATGACAAAAGGAGGAATAAAAAAAACAAACAGCCAATTTACTCTCAATAGATGACACGTAAGAAGGAAGAAACACAGACGTCTGGTAAAAAAAAAAAGACAGCAAGCAGCAAGACAGATGACCTCGTCGGGGTCAAAGGGTCACTCTAGAAGTAGTTCAACAATGGGACAATCCACCTCAGCGGATATTACCCATCAGGCTCGCATCAGTTTAACGTTACCTTGACGTGTGGACACATCAGAGAGCTTCTGGGAGAAGCTGGCAGGATTTTACCCTCAGGAAGCAGGTCAGGCCGACTGTCTCAGCCTTGCCCACGCAAAGCCATAACTATGTTTCTCCATTTAAAGGAATCCTTTAGTGTACCTGCAAAGAACTCCTCGACAGGAAGCGGGAAGGTGTTATTATCGCAAACTCTGATTGTACATTTGAGTGTAACCTTGGTGCCATCACTGCTTTAATCTTCTGGCAGACGAAGTTCTCAAAGCCTGTTTGTTCTCTTTCGGCTCAGTGACATTAAAACCTTGAATGTCCATTTATCTCAGGTCCGTCAGCTGACTTTTATCCTGGCGATAACATCATATCATATATTTGTCTGGAGAAAAAAAAGATGTTGGGTTTTTTTTTTGACTGCTTGTATATGATGATCTGATCTTTTTATCCTTGAGCATTTGTTTTTTTATATTTCTATTCAGCTGCCACGCAGGTATTGCGTATAAATGTTTTATATCAAAGTGTGTATTTTCATGCTCTAAAAATGCCAACCTAAAGTGTGTAATATAAAGAACGCTGTACTGTGACTTAATGATATAGACTTGGAAATAAATTGTACAATAACAGATCCGATCTTCTGAAAGAAACTTCCCAAGTGATGTTAGGCGTAGCCAATAAAACAGGTGAGTGTGTTCTCATTTGACAGTATATGGATCATTGATTCTAATCAAAATGATTTTTTTGCTATTTTCCCTTTAGTTTAGTTAAGTTCCTCTGGCGGATGAACGTATCTCTGTGGAACACTCGCCGGTGTTCCTGTACCTGCCGACGTGGCCGAGGTGAAAACAACTCAAATTTGGGAAATACGCTTATTATCCACCCACAGCCAGACAAGAGGAAAGATACCATTCACTCCTCTGGGCTGTATTAGAGGCCCACCAGCTCACTGCTGGTTAGCTTAGCACAATGAATGGTAGTGGATGGGAAGTGTTAGCTCAAGTAGTTCCGGCAAATATCTGATAGTAAAACTGCAATACCTCTCTACTCCAATGTTAATGACTTGTTCCTTGTAATATTACCGACAGTATTGTACCACAAATTTTCAACCAAATCTGCCCGTTAGTCAGTCAGATATCCTGCAAACAAACAAACATGCATTTTGACCCCCAACATTTTGTTATATTTTTCTTTATCCTGCTATTCCATCTGATTGTTTTACACATCCTCGTTGTTTTCCTCATTAATTAGAAAGGGCGAAGATTGAAAATAAATAAAGCTTATCAGATCCAACTGTGTTGAGCGCTACCATGCATTACACACACACACACACACACACACACATACACGGCCACAGCATCTTTCATGAATTACGCTCCGAAGCACAGAGAAATCTGATATAGTTCCATCCATCCATCGACGGCCCTCTCAAGGGCAAACTAACATCCATAACAAGATTAGGACTGATCCAGCACATCATAATTCATACGGGTGCTCGGCTGGACTACAACGTGGTCGCAGGCTGTAGGTGACACTATCTGGAGAACAGGCGGAGAAAGGAAAGGAGGGTGAAAAACAAAGGCTGGAGAACACACGGCTAATAGGAGAAATTTGAACAGAACATTAGAACAAGAATGCAGAGAATAAAGGCAAATTTGCTTCATCTTTTTTTTGCACGAAACCATTACAAACTTTATTTTTTCCTTGAATATCGAATGATCTCAGAAGGACAAAGGCTGTTGTGCCCTGGATGCTCCAGCATCACTGTCGGCCATGTTGCTTATCTGTCTGAGAAGGTCATCAGGGCCTCTGTTCTTCAAATAAACAAGAAGACAGAGTGGACGGAGCTGTGGTCACTAGCCTCAATGTTTGGGGAGCACACACGCACGCGCACACACACACACACACACACACACACACACACTAAATTGCTTCATCATGCAATTAAACTGTTTTCAGATCAGAGATTTCACAAGAGGAGATTGGAAAAAAAGCAGACATAAAGGCTTTGTCACTAACACCGGATGCTAATGCGTTTTAATAACTTCTTTGTAGTTCAAAGCTATTCTTTGAACTACACTGCCGTTTAGTTTGATTTTAGGGATAATTTGAGGCCAGCCAGGGGTTGTGTAATAAAAAAACACTGATGATTCTGAGTTCTAATGGAAAATCTCGTAGAGGAACAAAGGAATAAGACGCCATCACACAGGCTTTCCGTGACACATGATGAACGCTGCGACTGACCTTCTAATCAGAGAGAAAAGCAGCCAGCGAGCTTTTTACCTGTTTACACTTTGACAGTACAACATGTCTGGAAACACGTCCTCAGTGTTGCTGCAGCGGCAAACTGAAACCAAATAATCCTCTCCAGTTTTGTTATGTTGTGTTTTTGTTCAGCAGTTATGAGGTGTTTTGTTTCGTGTCGGATTTTTTTTTTTTTTTTTGGTCATTTCCATAAAGGGTATTTCGATGCAAGTTTTTTTGAAAAAAGTTGACACAAAAGAGCAAATTCAAAAAAAAAAACAACTAAATGGACATATTTTGTTTTTGGCTCATTATTTTGGCGAAAACCCTTTTTCATTCTCTTACTGTGTCACATGCTGATGCTGTTTGTTATCGACCCAGGTTCAACCATGGATGGACCAAAGTTATTCTGATTACAGAAGTTTATCAGCCAAATGTTTCCCTTCCCTTCACGCTTTTTAATGAGTGATCAACACAAATGGGTGACATCATGCTTTAGAGGGACACAAGCACGCCGAGGTGATTTATTATTTAGCTGCAGCAGTGATTTTGTTACAGGAAGAGTGTGTAGTAATAGGGCTCAAATCACACAATATGGCAGACTGCGTAACATTTCTCTGCTTTATGTCGACCAACACATCTATTTAATTAAAAGTGACATTTCAATTCTATTTAAGGAAATACCATCTTGTTTGGAGATCTGACAAGATGATTATTTGAAGAGCTGACAGAGCTGGATTGACATTTAAGAGAACAGGAGAGAGAGAGAGATAGAGAGAGAGATAGAGAGAGAGAGAGAGAGAGAGAGAGAGGCACCTGCACTCATCTTCATGAATTTGTCTCATAAGAAACTTTCATGCAGCTTTTTAAGGGTCATATTTAAGCAACTTTCAAGTTATGTAAAGTAAAGATTCCCAGGTTCTCATGTGGAGACGGTGACACTCCTAAATATGATGCACAGCCGAGGCAACTGCAGCCCAACTCATGCGAGGTTTATAAATGGAGGCCACGACAAATTATGCAATGTGCAGCCTATTATATCCAAAGCACACTTCAAAATGCCAGCGTTTTAAAACCTCGACACTGGCTGCATCTTTTCACCGGAGGTTAAGTGTTTCACCTAAGGGAAGTACTGAAGTATGTTGAAACTGTCCCACTACACGTCCCACTACACCCCCCAGCCTCAGTTCACCCTTCGTCCACCGTCCAGAAGAGGCGCTGGTGTGCAGCGACTAGGACACGTATTCTCGTTAAGGGAATCAGCAAACACGGACAACTCCGACACAAGTTTATCCACCCAGAAATATTTTTGCTGTTAATTGTCTAAAATATCCAAATATAACAACAACCCCCTATTTTATTATATATATATATATTTTTTTACTCTCAGTCGAAACAAATAAAATATTTCATGTTTACTTGTTTTTACTCCTCACTGGTCAGTGCTTTTACAGTTGGAGAGAGAGGGAGAGAGAGAGAGAGAGAGAGAGAGAGAGAGAGAGAGAGAGAGAGAGAGAGAGAGGGTTTAGTTTTTATTTGCTGACCAGATAAACACAAGGTATGGTATCAATCTCCTCATCTAATTTACAGACAGAAGCGTACTCTCCAAACACAGAGGTTTGATTTGTTTACAAGGTGGGGGTGTATCAATGTTGTGTTTACAGGTTTTTTTCTACTCACCCAAAAGGCCAAAGCATCTGTTGAAGATTGCAGAGGAACACTCGATTCCACAGTGTTACCGAGGCAGACAACATTAACGCACACACACACACACACACACACACACACACACACACACACACATATACAAATCAGGGCTGGAAAACACAGCTGTGGGCTACATCTATGATCAATGCAGCAGCCCACCAGCTTTGCATCTGGACACAGCCGACCGATAGAGTTTTCAGGGCCGACTGACACACCAGCTGATCATCCTCCGCTCGCTCCACCACGCGCGTCTCTATCTTCCCTCCTCATCACATTATTTCTTATATCACCGCCATCGTCTATCAAGCTGCTTCTCTGTAAAGTATTCAAAGGAGTGTACAATCCGTATTGACATTTCCTCTTCTTTGAAACAAACCTCCCCTCTGGCTCTTGTATTTACTATCGATCAAAGATCAATTTCAAATGACATTTTCTGCATAATTCATGTGGAAATATTAATAAGAGAACAGGACTCACTTCATCAACTTTTCATTTTTCATCTGTGCTCCATTAATCCCATCCGAAGGACTAGAGTCATCTATAAACCAGCTTCACTTTTCCCTAAAACGCTCATTTAAAATGCAAAAACAGACTAAAAAGGTTGTAGAATGGAGCCTAACTGAATTAGACTATAACGCCACAGGGTTTTCTTAACCTTTTTTCTTTTTTGCAGTGCTTTTACTTTGACTATACTTTGAACAACTCATCCTCCGTTCCTGCTTTTAACTCTCTCTCATCCAGACTTGTTGTGCCCTCTTTGACTGAAGATCACCGCAACCTCCAGTAGAAAGCAAAGGAGAGACCATTCACCTGCGTCTCTGGGGACGGTGTGGCGGAGGTAGAACTGGAGAGCGAGAGAGAGTGTGTGTGTGTGGGGGGGGGGGGGTGCTGAGGCCAAATGCTCAGGAGGGGAAATAAATGAAAATAAAATACAAGTGGCGGTTTTGTCGAAGTAGACTGTGCCTTCTAGCTTTTGAGAAAGATAAGGCCATGTCAGCAAGTGTTGTTGCCGTCTTTCCAAGGAGAGAGAGAGAACGAGAGAGAGAAAGAGAAAAAGGGAGAGAGGGAGACAGAGCAAGAGAGCGAGAGAGAGAGAGAGAGAGAGAGAGAGAGAGAGGTCCATGTTCTCAAAAGTCTGCTCACTCTGACCTTTTCATTTGTCCTCCAGGCGTTTCAGGATCAACTGTCAGTTTTACCCAGAAGAAAAATGGATGAATGGACACAACAGCAGAAGAGAAGGAGGAAGGAAGATGTACACGTTCTGGATGTCTCAGCCCATTTTATCTTCACTCCGCAAGACTCAACTTCTCTGTGACTGTACAGAAGATGATGAAACCAGAGAAGCTGTCATGACTTCCAAATGTATTAACACATCTTCATATTAAACTGCGAGATTTCTATGCCGTTATCTTAATAAGATGGCTTATTAAGTCATATTTATTTGTCTATTTACTTGGTGTGTTCCTGTTGAACCAAACAACACTTACATGAGGTGAGTTTCCTTCCAGCTTGTGCATTAATAAGTTGGGCAAACGAAAAAGAAAATTGCACCACTGACAGCTCAAGTGTCATCTCTCTGATTGAGGCTTTAAAAAAAAAAAAAAAGGGCGTCAAATCCCCCCCCCCCCCCCCCCCAAATCTTTAAAATGTCAATTTTATACCAGCTCTGAATGCCTTCCATTGAGAGTTCTCTGGTGTTACTGAGAAAAATAATCAACAACAAAAAGCTCAAGCATCTATGAAGTGACTGAAGGATTTTTCAAGTTGGTCATAGTGACAATTTGGACTTTCTTGCTCTACGGTTATACTAAGTGTACATTTTCAAAGCCATTCAGAACTCAACAATGGTGCACCAGCTGAGTTTAAGGATCGGTTGCTGCTCCAAGCTTGAAAGTGTGCCAATCAGTCAAATCACTGCAGTAGTACATGCTCTTTAAAATTTTTGGAGTTCTGCATTCCTGTTCCAGAGTCCTTTTCTTTGGTGATTACACTCCTCAAGCCCACAACATCAGTATTCCTACGCACAGCTGCAACAGGAAAACGGACGTTGTGCAGTTGAGGAATGTAGTCCCCATCAAAAATGGCTGTCTGACTCGATGCAGACTGTCATAGAGGGCAGGTCAAGGGTCATTTATACTTCAGTCCGGGGGACTTCTGCTAACAGACGTGTTTGTGCTGGTACTCATACCAGAGCGGCTCCTTCCTGTTCTTCCTGATGCTGCTTCGCGCTGATTCCACGAGGATGAGCAACAGCAGGCACACAATCCCACATCAAAAAAAACAAACTTTCCCTTTAAGCATGTCCTACAAAGAGTTCGGATATCAGAGAACAACCACTAGTTCCCTAGTCTATGCAAAGCCAGCAGAGCAGTCCCTCTGGATAAGCAACATCTTTTCTTGTGACAGTCAAACCTAGACACACAGAGTTAGTCCTGGTTCCATCCTGGTGCCTGGCCCGGGTTTTGAACATGTGACGAAAATGTGAAACTCGTTTAAACAGATTTTTATAGTTTTGAGAATGCGAATATGACTAAAAATAATCTATAGTTGAGGTTTTGCTACCAAACAGGAGGTGCAAATCACTCCAATTACACCTGTAGCAAAATGCTCAAAGTTGAAGTGCTAATCACGAAGCTCATACAGGATTTGTACTTCATCTTCATAATGGAAGGAACCACATGCGGCAGCATTGTTACTATTTGCACTGTGTGTGCGTGTGTGTGTGTGTGTGCGCGTGCAGCAAAAAACGACCAAGAAGCCTTGATTAACTTCAACCAACAACAAAAAAAAACAACCAATGAGCCGTGCATCACCATTAACAGTGTGGTCAAAGTGCAAACCCACACTGCTGTTCAACAGAGTGAACGTGTAATAGGACCATCCAGGATGCCTGGAGAGTGCATTCAGCAGATTGGGACTAGCATCACAAATTAACTGCCTGATAATCAAATGGGAAGCGTTTCTAATTAAGATATAGAAGGAGTACTGAAGCTAGCATGTTAATGTTTACTGCTCCACTGGTGTTTTGCAATAAAGAAATTACCTACAAATCTTGTATGTAATTTGCTGCCCACGTTTTACCGCTATGTGAGGATTCGATGCATCATGGTTCATCTTTGCTAATGTGTGCAGCTGATAGATGACTCCGACACGGCAGACTGGTATGTTGTCTCCCTCTGGAACATTCTAGAGCCCAGGAAGCTGAGACAAGACACACCTTCAACATGTGCAGAGGGAGACTGGGACCTTGTTGTTGCCCTGCTCGGCTGCAGCTCTGGGGTGTTGCAGGAATCTATAAAGCTCACACTCCCGTCCTCCCTGTACTCAGTGGCACTTTATCAACTGGTCATCACATGTCACACAGCTCTGACGTGTCTTCCTCGTTGTGCAATTAGCTTCCATAAGAAGGAAATATTGAAGAGAGCAACAATTCACTGTGGTTTCATGTGTTTTATCACTGTCAATATGACCAATAATGGTGGCATTTTCTTTCTTAGGTGACAGGGATGCACCAATATATTGATATAATATGAATATATTGGTTAACTGCCATCAGCCTACCAGCAAATAACAGAAATCAACAGCTGAGTTAATAATATCTATTGAGGATTTCTTTGTTTCTGTGACCAAAAGAGGGAGTAGATGACTGTAAACACACCTCCGCCATCCGTGACTGTCACATGACCCAATCACAAATGTTTTACCAGCAGTAATACCTAAAGTCCCAGTGGATGTTTGAGCCAAAAAATGTCTCTCATGTTACCCTAAACTTCCAGTACAGCAGCACACAGCTGTCCTATTATAACTACCATGTCAAGCAAACTTTCACTTTCTGCTGGAGACCACGAGCTGAGAACGGCAGCAGCATTTATCTGCTGATCGCAGCGGCCATGTAAGCTTGTATAAATGGAAAGTCAATCTTTGTGTTTTATTACTATCTCACATTTTGGGGAGCGAAGAGGCCTGGCTTGGTTTGGCATGGTCTGGTCAGTGGGGGGGAGATGATCAGTGGATCCAACAGTTTGTTTTTCTTATTGCTACACTTGAGTCTAAGGTACATGATTTACTACAACTGTATTTTTTTTTTCTTGTAAGAAAATCTGTTTTTCGAGCTTGGATAGTTTTTAAGTCACGGCAGAAAATAGATACATCTGAATTTCTGTCACAGTTATCAAAGAAGCATATTGCATTCACTTGGCTATTTCTGATTTAACATCTTAATTATCTCATAATTAAAAAAAAACAGAGACTGCAATATGTTTCTGGATATTATTATTGTAACCTAGCAACATATGTATTGCTACATTATATTATATATAATATTGTGACTGAAATTACATCTCTTTTACTGTCTTCTATGATACTAATGAGATTAATTAAGCAGCACGTCTTCCATCAACAGTCAGCGTGAGTGCTAAAAAAAAGTCCCAGCTAATGCTTCAGTGTTTGCAGACATATTCATAAGCTAACATTTGCTTTACATCTAATCATGTGCATGTTGGATGAACCGCTGAGCGACTGTTCAAATGTAACTCAGGTGCAACATTGCCCCTCGATTCAACATGCGTATGCACGCGCACACGCACACACACACACACACACGTGCACACACACAAACATGCGCATGCGCACATACGTACTGCAATTTCTCTGTCCTACATTTCACACCAACAGGGTTTTCACACATTCCTCTGCATGCCCGCCTGCCCATTTAGCTTCACTGCAGCATTCAGACCTTCAGGGCTTCATCCCAGTTTTTCTCCCTCTGAGCAACACTGCCAAGAACAAACTCTCCTCCTCCATTATGGCAGTGCAACTCGATGCAAAACTGTTGAATGATAGATTTAATCCTCAGTGTACAAATCCATCTGACCTTCTCCGACGGGATACTAAAAACATTATCTTGGCATTAGGCTTCACCATCTCTTTGTCCTGCCTCTCAACACCCCAGGAGGAAGAAGATAACATAGATTGAATTAATGGGGCTCCATTAATTCATTTCCTGCATGCGCCTTCTTACTCAAAAGCTAAATTTAACACTGATGCAATGGAACAGCAACCCATCTACAGTGTTTCCCCGCATTTATCTGAAGAGTTTCCAGCCATAAAAGCACTGAAAATGATTAAATAGGTAAATAAAATTAATGAGGGAATAAATAAATGAACATTAAACTTTTCCGGGATGGCACTGCAGTGCATAGCAGCTAATGAGGCACGGACACAAAGGAGAAGCGGGAAGGAGACTAGTGTTTCTAATGAGATTTTCATTAGCACCTTGTTATCAATGATAACTAGCATGTCAGTTCAACAGCACGTCCCCCCAGGGTCAACTGGGAGGCTTCTGGAGATGGAGGGTACACTCACATGGTATGGCATGTCACAGTTTGGTCATTTGTCTCAACATGAAGCTAATGAGGTAGCTGTAAGAGGAAATGAATGGCAGTTGGCAAATCCTGACATGTTTGGCTTAGACGGTCTTCTCCTGAGCACTTCCCTCTTATTATCTGTTTAATAAGACCACCTAGGGCTCTCACACGGGGTCCTCAGTGTGTCTACAACATGATATCTTGCATATCAAATGGTCCTTTTCAATTTTACTGGAGTGTTCCCACGAATATTTGTTGTCATTGCTGTAGAAAAACAGCAATCAACTTGCTTAAGTCCGGCTTCGTTGTTGTTTGTGACCTGCAGTCAGAGGGGTGAGAGGCGTAGGGCGCCGCTGCCTGGACCTATGGCTCACCTCATCAGTCTGCATCAGTACTCCTGCCATCCAACAGACAGAAACTACAGCAGATTCTGTTGGCAGCTGAAGGAAGCCAGAGGCATTGTGTTTTCAGGTTGTGATTACGTCCACACGTATGGCTCCTCTCGTTAGCTCAGGAACTCTGGAACGCCTCAAGGAAATGTCCTCAAATGTAGTAAAAGCATCCATTAGGACTCACGGATAAATAGCAGTAGTCAAGGTCCCTGTGACAAGCACTCATCGCGGGGCATACAACTGCAATGTGCTGAAACTTGGAGGCATGAAATCCTTTTTGCACACTCACACAAAAACTGTAAAGAACTCATGAGAACATAAGTGAAAGCAGGTCTCTCTGCTGACCGCTTATATTGTCTTATGTCTTAGAAAAGTTCGCAGCAACTTAATCACTCAGATACTCGGCAAAACTGTTTCAACTGTCGCAATATTTGCATCAATAAAGTATCAGTATATATTGCAGTATCAATATTTTCTCCCACCCATAGTTTCTAAAGCTCTTCCAATACCAGTATCAGAAAACTGTCCAGTACTGTGGCATCAGTGGGTACAGGAGCCTTGAGCAATTCCACACCGCGTCTTTAAACCCGCGTATCAAAACAAAACAACTCTTTTCCTCTCCAGGAAATGATTTCTCCACTGTTCTTACACAGCGCCAATTGTACAATGAAGAAGAAGCAGCCAACAGCCAGAAGCAACCAACAGCGGCACGGTGCTGTTTAAGAGCAGTGAATCAGCCATTGGGCGACGGCGAGTTCAACGAGGCAAACAAGCCACGCTGGAAACCGCTTTCAAACGACGCCATTAATTCCATAAAGACGGCCATTGTAAGGGTACTCTCATGCATTCCTTTTTTTATTTTTATATCTTCATCTTTGAAGGTGCTGTTGCAATAAATTTGTAAAAATGAAAGTAAGAGTATTAACATCTTTTATTTGTCTGAAATACAGCTGCACTAACAGTTTGCTCAAGAGTAGTTTATTTATTCCAAGATTTGTATTCCGTCTCAGGTTGATAGCATTCATTTTCTGTTTGTATTTGTTTTACAAATGAACAGAGATCTTTGCACACAGTGTTAGTCGAAGTAGTTCACATTTCTTAAAGATTATATTAAAATACATAAATATTTCAAATGGCTGCACGGTGGTGCAGTGGTCAGCACTGTTGCCTCACAGCAAGAAGGTTCCAGGTTTGAGTCCCGGCTCCAGCACATGATCTTTCTGTGTGAGTCTGCATGTTTTCCTGTTCCTGTGTGGGTTCTCTCTGGTACTCCAGCTTCCTCCCACAGTCCAAAGACATCAAGAGGGGACGAGACTGATTGATACTCTAAATTGACTGTAGGTGTGACTGTGAGTGTGAATGGTTGTCTGTCTCTATGTGTTGGTCCTGTGATGGACTGGTGACCTGTCCAGGGTGAACCCCGCCTCTCACCTGAAGGCTGCTAGGATAGGCACCAGCCCCCCCTGACCCTTTACAGGATCAGCAGTAGAAAATCGATGGATGGATGGATGGAATATAGGAATGGAATAGAATATTGCATACTAGTAGCCTGTTAGCTCACTGGTTACCCCCCCCCCCCCCCACACACACACACACAACCCTTAACAGGAACAACCAGAAGAAAATGGATGGGTGGATGGAAATATTTCAAATGCACTGACACTAGCTGCATACTCGGGATTGAGAGTTACTCGAAGTTCAGGTATTGGAGTTGGTATCTGGAAGGAACTCCTCTGATAGTTTCTGGTCCTGACCCCTTGTTGGCCCAGCCAAACAACCCAGTCACAGTACATGCATTTGAAAGTGTGAGTTGTCTCTAAAGCTCCTCTCAAGTCAGCGCCGCAGTGATTAAACTGTGCAGGTGTGGCTCCAGGCGAACAATATCCCAGGATATTAGAGACAGCAGAAATAAATCAGCATAATAAGCCATTCAAGCAAAAACAATCCTATGTGCAATCTGCTTGTTTATCCGCTCTCTCTCTCTCACTCTCTCTCTCTCCACACACGGAAGCACAAAAAAAGAATAACACCTAATGTTGAAATCCGTGGCGTGTTGATATCAGCAGCTTAAATGGCCCTCAGCGTGCTTTTAACTAATTACTCAGCTTGTTTAAGAGAGCCTTCACTTGTGCCACCAGCTAAGTTGTCCACCCACACTATCTCTCCCCGAGTCCTTAAGTCCCAATAAGCTCTGCCAGCTTTTCCCCCCAGTGGATGTTAACACAGTTACAACAATGAAACGACGTCTCTCCGGCGCTGCAGATTTGAATTGTAAGAGCGCCATCGTGCCATCTGCTAGCATTGTGTGGCGTTTATTTAGTTGTAGCCACTGAATGAGCAGCGTGAACAATAGCATTGGCATATGGTGGGAAATGTGTTGTGCAGAAAGAGAGATTGTGTCCACGGTGTCAACGGGAGACTTTAGAGGCTGATGGATGGACAGGTGCCAAGCTCAGAAGACGGGGCCACAGTCTAGTGCCAGAGAGATAAATCTGAGGCAGACACTGATAGGCCGCAGAGTCATCATAATGACAGGCAGGCTGGAGCCAAAGGCAGGAGGCTGCAGTTCTGCCCATCCCAGAGGTGTAATGTGCTTGTGATTAACTGTCAATCCCCCCACTACCTCCCCCGCGTTTGGTGGGGCAGACGTTCTATCTCAGCAAGAACCACTCGTCATTCAGACAGTTCCTGCAGCCCTGACCTTGGCCTCTTCCAAACTGCTGTAGACGCGCAATGAGGGATTTCCACAGATGTACACAGCCAATACAGGGTCATTAGGAATGAGTCTTTCTTTAGTTCTTCTCTGAATCACATACAACTGCTGCGTGATGAAGCCATTTATTAAGAGCGTACCATGTCGGACTTTCTTTTATTACAGATATGCTGATATTTACCGACCGATTTGGCCCCTAGCCAATATCTGTAGATGTCAATATTGTCTTGACAAAAACAAAGTTCATATGATATCAATATCGTATTCATACTGAAAAACGTACCTAAGTTGGATTTGACAGATTTTTTTATTCATTTCCAAAACATCTGGAAAAGTCAACTGTCGACAGTCGTTTCATCGTGAACAACAACGAGAAGCAAAAGAAGAAGAATTAAAAAACTAATGATGATTTGCTGTTTTTCTTAAATAATATTTCAGTTATATTGCTTATGGTACCAAGTAGGCCTCTGTAGAGAGTCATTATAGATGCAAAAGATATGATACCCACATGGGTTAGAACTTGTACCTTGTAAACAACTGAAATCCAGAATTGAGTGTAGTTTGTTATATCAGTTATAAATGGAGGTACTAGACAAGAGCCATTCTGTAGTTGCAGGTGTGCTTGTACACCAGGAGTACAATACTGGCCAGAAGTAGATTTTGACACAAACAGAAAAGGTAGAAAGCAACAAGTACTTTTGCCCTTTTAGGTACACTTCTATTTTGGGGTATGTATGAGGGCACAGCTGCTGGAGCACATCCAGTGAATGTCACCATGGAGGGATTGTGCCGCATTATGCAGGGAGAAGCAAAGATGTCGGTGTGACTCCCGCCGCCTCGGTGTCACACTGTGATTGTGCAGTGGCCCACTTGGATAGCTCAGAGCCATCGATAATGTTATTAGCAACGCCTGTGTTTTCCTCTGTTTTGACACCTCCGCTGTGAAAAAGGACCATCACTTCAATCACATACAAGCTCAGCGATCAATAGACAAGCTTGTATCTATTTCCAGGAACAATGTCAGGGTGATTCAGAATGGTCCACCTGAGCCTAACAGTGGAATGTTTTTAGAGGAAGACAGAAAATAAGCAGCTGTTGATCAGTTTTGTGGTGATGAGCAACACACAAGGAACTCCATTTGTCTCCATTGTACTGAGCTGGAAGTGACATATCAGCCAGATACCTTAAATAAAGCAAAATAATCCTCGACTGGATGTCTTTAATGCACACTTTCTAACTGTGTGAGGAATGTAACCAACCCTGGAAACTAAAAATGTCGTAGTACGCTCATTAAAAGTGATCCCTGGTTCCTTTCTCACTTTGATACTTATAAATATTTGGGGTTTGTGGAAGTGAATCCTCATGGGAATATATCCATCGATTGTCTTCCAATTATTCCTGTTAAGGGTTGTGGAGGGGCTGGAGCCTATCCCAGTGGCTACAGGTGAGAGGTGGGGTTCACCCTGGACAGGTCACCAGTCCATCTCAGGACCAACACATAGAGACAGACAACCATTCACACTCACAGTCACACCTACAGTCAATTTAGAGTATCAATCAGCCTCTTCCCCTCTTGATGTCTTTGGACTGTGGGAGGAAGCTGGAGTACCAGAGAGAACCCACACAGGAACAGGGAGAACATGGAGACTCCACACAGAAAGATCCCGTGCAGATTACATGTGTGTGTGTGTGTGTGTGTGTGTGTGTGTGTGTGTATACGTATATATACGTATATATATATATATATTCCAGGCGGCATTGTCGTGCAGTGGTCAGTACTGTCGCTTCACAGCAAGAAGGTTCCAGGTTTGAGTCCTGGCTCCAGCACAGCATCTTTCTGTGGAGTCTCCATGTTCTCCCTGTTCCTGCGTGGGTTCTCTCTGGTACTCCAGCTTCCTCCCACAGTCCAAAGACATCAGGAGGGGACGAGGCTGATTGATACTCTAAATTGACCGTAGGTGTGACTGTGAGTGTGAATGGTTGTCTGTCTCTGTGTTGGCCCTGAGATGGACTGGAGACCTGTCCAGGGTGAACCCCGCCTCTCACCTGAAGGCTGCTGAGACAGGATCCAGCCCCCCCGCGACCCTAAACAGGATAAGAGGAAGAAAATGGATGGATGGATGGATTAAATGAGAGGGTGTGTCCAAAATTTTGACTGGCAGTTTCAGTATAGAATGCACAGGCACACGCGCACGCGCGCACACACACACACACACACACACACACACAAACACACACAAATAAAAACAAATATGAAGCCAGCCATTTAACCCAAGCTTATGCAATCCAATTAGGAAATCTGTTAGTGCATATGCAAAGACAGATGAATTTAATGTCCATTACAGTAATATTGTTGAGATATTTCACACAGATGAATGGAGCTCCCCTCAGTGATGGCAGTTCTCTGTTACTTGATGAGGAAACGCCTGCTGTTTGTCTATAAACTGGAAAAAGCGACTTCTAATTACTGAAACCACTTTAAAGCGACAGTTATTACTATTACATCATCCCTGTAGCTCACGCCAGTGGTGGATAAATATTGTTTTGTACACAACGATTGCTAAATGACTCGCTCCATGATCAGCATTTGATTAATTTGGTCTGAATCTAGATGATTCAATTATTTATCTACATACAAGTTAGCAGAGCGCTAATTTCTATAAACGGACCTTGGATATAAACACAGATCCTGTCAGCAAGGAAGAAAATGTTGGGACAGAAAACCTTCTGCTTTCTGTTTTCCATCTCAGCAGCTTCAGCCAATCATGTTTGAGCGAGCCTCGGCTGTATCCACATAAACAGTCCGTTTGGTGTGCAAAAGCAATGCTGTAGTGGTTTTAAACAGTAAACTGAGTATAAACTGACTACTTTTGATGTGATCGGGCTTTATTTGTTGTCTTTCAGTCTTGGACAGGATATCTGCTGGCTACAGCTGAACCCTGAGATACTTGCCCCTTGTTCCCAGAGTTGTCAGGCCCAGCCGAGGGCAAAAAAGGAAGTAGCCGTCTCAGTCAGAACTAATGTAGAAGTCGTGTTTGTATAAATTCAGTGAGTTAATATGCAAATTAGTGTGCGATCGATCTTCTGCACGACTGAACGTAAAGCATCAGGAGGTGCAGGGTGAAGGTGAGGGACGATGCAGCGTGGCCTCTTGCTTTACAACACCACCATAACTGGTGTGTGACGGGACAGGAGGCATTCTCCCAGGACTGGGATGGGACAGGATTTTCTTTTTCTGGGGGATGGGACAAGGATATTCATGTAGGAGAGTGTGGGTTAAGCAGTTAAAGAGCTCTGAGTATTGTGCGCGCTGGTTCGGTGAGGGCTTGAAGGACGTAGATTTAAATAAAAATGTGATGCACTACAACTTTAAACAATAAGGATTACATGAGACCACGACTGTAATCCAGACATGCAGGACTCCTTCATCTATCGTTTCTCTCCAGCCATCACATCTGCATGCAGCAGAAAAGCTAAAACAACTCAGACAAATTATTTTCAGCTCCAAGGTGGTTTGTGTTTTCCAAAACTTGGCAGCAAGTGTGCATTTCTTCCTCTTGTTTTTGTTTAACCTACCATCGATTATTACCTCTGTTGGCTGAGAGCAGTGCTTCCTTTTTTCTTTTTTTGTTTCTCCCGTCCCTCTTTGCGGTGCCTGACTGTGGTGTGACATCCTCATCCTGACAACAAGCCTAACACAGAAGAAAGATACAAAAATGCAGCACAGCCAAGCACTTGCTGAACCTTTTGTTTTCTGACACACAGTCTTGGCCACACAGCTCCGCACACTGAATATGAGGAGTAATTAAAACAGACGCATGGAAAGCAAACGTGGGCTCCGTATTCCTTCCCAACTCTTCATTGCACATCTATCAGTTGTCCTTCTACTTTTTTTCCCTTCATACTCCTCTTCGATGATTAAACTGTTCTGCAGTCCCATTCTGTTTCTAATCTATCTATGTACCTTGAGGGAATTAATTAGAGCTGGTCAGAGATGAAGGGCAATGCAATTGTCCAGTATGGGAATTTATGTGTGTGTGTGTGTGTGTGTGTGTGTGTGTGTGTGTGTGTGTGTGTGTGTGTGTGTGTGTGCGTGCGCGTGTGTGTCCTCCCAGCATGCTTCTCTATCTACTAGACTGAATCAGAGCATGTTCCACATAGGCAATGCATCACCAGGCACCGAGTACAACTGATAGTGCATTTTGATGATTAAGTGTGCCTGGGCCCATAGAGAAATATAGTAACAATCAGCTGAGCGTGTCTACACCGCATTTGTCTTGTACTCTCAACATTCCGTAGATCCCTTTTCAGTTGTCAGAGCACCATGAGGGAATTTCACGCGCGCAAAGTTTGCAAAATGATACATTTAGAGACTGTCAGTGGAACAGTTTCTAGTATTTCTGAAAAGTAGTTTTTACAAAGCTCATTTTAAAACAATCAATAACTCACAGCAGACAACCCCCCCCCCCCCCCCAATTTTTTTCCCTCCCCTCCTAGATTTTAAATCTCTACAGACAACTCCGACGACTACTGCTCCTCGGCTCACTGCCACGGCTTTTATCTGCACCTCTTGCTTAAAATGGATCAGAAACTGTCAACTGCCAAACTCTGAAGAGCAGCAGTATGGCCATTAGGCAACCATGGAGACTGCTGTGCTCGCTTTCAGAGGGTATGCAAGAGAGCAGCTCTGAAAAGCCCTGCCAAGCCCCCAGCCTAAGGGAGCTACTGCAAGCTCAGGGCCCTATTTCTGCCTCGACATCCAAGCTGCACTCATCAGTCAGACTGTCGGCAATCAACAATAGAGCCAGATGGATAGACACAGAAGGCTCCGTTGGCTGGATTTACAGTGTAGGGAGCCAAGAAATAACTTAGTTAAGCCATGAGGATCTTGGTTTCACAGTGAAGAGGCACACAGGTAGAGAGCTCCTTGGTGTTTTTTTTTGGGGGGGGGGGGGGGGGGGCGCTCCACCGCTCAGGCAATCATTCATCCCAAGACCCCATTCATAGCTAAAAGTTTGTTAGCTTTTGTTTTATTATTGTACGTCTTAATCTCCTCCTTTCTAGAACCACGGTGAGATATTAGAAAGTGATCTCACCAATCAGGCCTGAATTCCAAATACTCCTCTGCCTCCCCAACTGTACTGTGCAACCCCTGATTGGTTCTAGTAGCAATAATACTGCATCTCTCAAAGTAACAAATGGAAACAGTAAGAACCAAGAAACCAAGAACAGCTATTTGCACAAGAACAGGTGGGGTGTTAGCCGTTCCTTAAATGAGATGCAGCATTTGACGGCAGCATGTGTTTTTGTGGGGCAGATTGGCTGAAGGAGCTTGTCAGTCAAGGCTAGAGCCCCGCCCACTGACTGCAGAGCTCCACTCTCGACCTTGCATGATAGGGATGGTCTCACCAAGCCAAAGCTCTTCCAAGCGAGACGTTAAAGTTATACAGACAGAGCGAGATCATGTGATGTCACCTGTAGAACCTGGTCAAGCCCAGGCCAATGGTAACCATGGCAACAGATGTACATTTTCTGTGGCGTCTGTTATGAAAAGTGTATAATTCTACAAGTCGTCAAAATCTCCATTTGTGTTAAGAGAAGCGGGGGTGAAATTTAAATATAAATCTAAAATGTCAAACGCGAACAGAAAAGTTGAACTGTTTATTCAAAATGTATAATGAATCCATTCTGATTCTCAGTGTTACACTGCAGGAGTATTTAATTTTAAAGAGAGAAGAGAGTAAATCTGATCTCGTCTTCTATCGCGGGGGTCTACCAGGGAATGTGTGAGAGCTTGTCAAATACAAAGAGATGTGCCAGCTTATGTCACGTACAACTGCACGTTCTAAATTTGTAATGTGAGTTTTTTCAGGGGGAGAGGCACGCAAGTGACTTAGCCATCAAGGCTTGTGGGTTATCATGACAGCGGATTCATCCCGCATGTCGAGGTATCACTTCACTTCTACTCCATTAACACTCTTCTAATTCAAGGTTTGACCCCAGATTGTGTTTGATGTTCAGTCCAATTTGTTGATAGAGCATTAAATTCATCAATACTCTTTAACATAGCACTGGTTCCAAAGTAGATCAACAAAACAAAGCCTCTCAGCCATCTGCTGGAGCTGCAGGTCTAAGGAGACCAAATGCCAAGTGTGTGTGTGTGTGTGTGTGTGTGTGTGTGTGTGTGTGTGTGCGTGTGTGGGTGTGTGTGTGTGTGTGTGTGTGTGTGTGTGTGTGTGTGTGTGTGTGTGTGTGTGTGTGTGTGTGTGTGTGTGTGTGTTGCTGCGACCTGCCGAGCCACTCAGGACATGAGGTCTTCATGAAGATGAGGCCCAGCAGAGCCTCAGGGGATGAAAAAAAAAAACAACAACCACAAATACAGGCAGAGCCCAGAGCCAGCGGCGTTAGAGAGGAGCCTTTGAACTTGGGAATGAGCTGATGCCTCACGCTAACCACCTCAGCTGCACCCTGCCACTGTAAACAGGCTCCGACCATGTGGACACACAATATTTCTCTGCAGGGTTAATACTTGAACATGCAATATACAGACAGACTAACATCAGTAATTACACAGGACCAAAACACACACACACACACACACACACACACACACACAGACACACACACCCACACACATGCTTAAATGCAGAGCCTGTTTAAGCTTCCTCCCGTCTGCCACATCTTTGAAGTGTTCTTGCTGGTGTAAGGAGGTTCGACCCGTTAAAGCCCGTGGAAACAGGATTAGTCTAGCCTTGCATCCTAATTAATTGTCAGGATGTTTGGCTAATAAATCCTTGTTATCTGGTCCTCTAATCGTAACAGGAGATAGCTCTGACCCAGCCGCTGGAATTTTTATCAGTCTGTGCTTTCTGTAATCAGGCTTCAAAAAAAAGAAAAAAAAATCTAGGGAGGAGATATCTGCTTCATTTTGCTCCTCTCCTAATTCAATTAAAAATAGATAGCTTGGTGCATGGCGGAAGTTGTTGTGCATCATTAGATTAGTTTCATTTCTTTACAGTTAAAGAGAGGTGAGGGGAGGCAGAGCAACTGAGTTTATATATATATATATATTTGTGTAACACCAGCCAACTGTAACTGTCCTGCCACAGACAACCCTCCTCTCCAGAGAACCAGATCCCTGTTGCAGCACGTCTACTTGAGCAGCTGTGGAAAAAAAAAACTTATACAAGGAACCGCCGTGTCATCTCATTCTCACTATCAAGCTACAACTGAGTTTTAAATAAAACACAAAGCATATTAAAGTGAGCACAACACCAGCAGAGATACAGGTGCGAGCGTGCAGTTTGAGGACAACATCTGAGAGTCAATCTAACGTGACTGAGTCTGTCTCTGAGTGTAAAAATAGGTGCAAGCGATGATCTAGGCTGGGTTGACTTCTCTGCCTCCCAAAAGAGGCGTCAGATGAATTAGGTTAAGTGATGTTCAAAATCCCGCAGCTGTTTGTGGGAGTGTTTTGCAGCCATGTAAAGGGGCATCCAGCTGCGTGGCACAGACTGCCCCTGCCACCTCAAAGAGAACACATCAGAAGATGAGAGGAGTGTCTCCGCCTCCCTACAGGGGTTGTGTTCATGACCAAAAAAAAAGACTTTGAAACATTATGTTTCCCACAAGTTGGATTTTTGAAATTCTTTGTTTTCTCTGCAATGAAAAACGTTGCAAGCTGAGGATATAAAAGACTATGAGTTTCAACTGAAGTTATGATTATGGTTGTTTCTATTGCTCCCTTTAGAGAACACGGCCCTTAGCAAGGTGACAAGGAGGGAGCCCACATAACCCGTCAGAGCTGAACTTCATAATTGTGCTGTCACAATAAAACTGATGCAGTGCTGCCAGATTTCAGTTTACAGCATTGACACCAAGCTCACATGAAGTCATGCAGAGGAAAGCAGCTGAATCTTGGAGCATGTCTTCTTTACATAAATCAATTACCGTTCCCATATATATATACATATATATATATATATATATACATATATATATATATATATATATATATATATATATATATACATATATACATATATACATATATATGAACAGAAGAGATAAGATGAAATATAAAATAAACCTTTATTTGTCCCTCAGTGGGGAAATTGACAAAAATCAGCAGACTATATGAATTCATGATGGCGTGGCTGTACATTCAAGTGCCAAGTGAATTCACGCGTGTGTTGTGTCTGTGTGGCACTAATTCACAGTGCACGCAACCCCCCCCCCCCCGACACCCATCCTCTGATATTAATATCTGAGCAAATGCTGTCAGACAGCTCCTAGTGGAGAACCCCCAGCAGTCATTAGCTGTAACATCCTGGGAGTGTTCCTTAGAGGGACACACTCTTCACTGCCATTATAAACAACACAGAGAAAAGCAGCAACCATGATGCCACCACTGAGCTCGCTCGTCTTCACGTCTCCCCGCAAACACTCAGAAGCGACTGCGAAGCTCTAAAATGCAGCTACGCAGGCATTTCTGCAGCCTGGTTTTGATCATGATTGCATCAGACAGTGGCTGTTTTATGCCATTCAGACTCTATAATGGCAGTCAATATCATTGAAGGTTGTAGGTACTGAACAGATTTGATGGAGGCAGTAAAATCGGTAATGACTGGGACTGTGAAAGAGGAATTGAATGTAGTAATCCTACAGATGCCACAAAAGCACACGAGGCACTCAAAATGAATGTGTCTCATTTCAAAGGCTGCTGTAACCCCCGATCCTCTTTATTCTCGCACAGACATTTACAGTCATAGTTGAAATGATGTTGCACCACATCCTATGTTAGAGAAGAGCTGCTTTGTTTCTCAGGCGTATAATCTTGTCAGACTTATTACCGTCCTCCTCTCATCAATGACAATGAAGAATCCCCATGTAAGCCGAACCTTCTCAGTCTAATTCTCCTGTTCTGTGTTTGCAGGGGAGAAGACAAAAAAAAAAAGCAGAAAACAAAGTGGGGGTCCACATTACAAGAGTATATTGTCCAAATATGTTATAAAAAGTGGAATTATCACAGCAGGTTCTTTTATTTTTTTAAAAAAGGGAAATTATTGCAGACCGGGACACTTCAGTCTGGCACAGCCCCTTTTTTTTTTTTTTCAAGAAAGACTCAGATGCCACACAGCAAGTGCGAGATCTCAGCGATCGGCCGCCTGCCAGCAGCTGTGATGATAATCCTTCAATACGGGAATATTTTGATGTTATTAGGCCTTGTTGTTCTGTATAAATACATAGAAACAGAACAGTAATGAAAATCCATCAGGCTGGCACAGAGGTATTCTAGCTGTGAGATTTAACAAAATTGTATTGACATCCATGCCGATTCTTTGTCAATTCTTTATTGACCAGTATTTAATCATAATAATTATAATAATCTATCAGTCCAGCAGGGCAGGGTCACACTAGACACCGAAGCTCAGGGGTATGACATTACCAACACACACACAAACGCACAAACTAGGGAGGCAACGATTTAGGAAGCCCATGGTTTTGTTTTGTGGTTTGTTTTTTTTCAAATAAGGGTACTGCTGTCAAGTCATCTGTGTGTGTGTGTGTGTGTGTGTGTGTGTGTGTGTGTGTGTTTTTACTCTTCGCCAATCAGACATCAGCATCTGACCACAACCTAAATAACAGCCAATTACAGGCAGAGTGGAGGAGGGTCACTAGCCTGCCAGTCTGTTGTTACATTCCCTGTGACACCCCCCCCCCCCCCCAACTAAACTAAGACGGCTGGAACAAAAACACTTTTTTTGTTAATGAAAGAAATATTTAGACATTTGCAGCCTTAAAAAATACAGACAACATGTTTGCTTGGAATAAATATGAGAATATTAACAAAAGTGACCTCGCCCATGTTGTTGTCAGCCCACTGTGGCAATTTTTTTAAACTGGCCCTTTTATACAGAAAAATTAAAGCCCAGTTTTACATACCGTGTGGTAGCAAATGAGAAGACATTGAGAAGCAAATAATCCATGTTGCGTTTGTCGTCACATTGTCAAATTAGAAATATTTTTACCACTTGGAAACGTCACTGCTATAAATCTGATATTATTCCCTAACACCTCTTCCTTCTTATGCTCACATATTTCTATCCTCCCTTCATCAGATGATAGGAATGGTAAGGAGAGCCATTAAGAATAGGAAGGAGTGGCGATGAGAGACGTGATAGAGACTATTTATATAGTGTCAGCTCTGGCCAATCACCAAGACGACAGGCAATAAATGCAGGCAGAGCCGTAGACCCCTGAGACTTGATATAATGTATTACTTATTGTGTATAATTCAAATAGCCATCAATCTTCAGTTAGCTATTCTGCTTGCATCAGGCTTTTCACATTCATTATCATATCAGGTAACAGGATTTAATGCAAATGGCTCCACCCATAAGCAGGCCTACATATCAATTACTGACAAGCTGTTGTGCACGACAGGAGGTATTATGGTAAACTGCTAAATTAAATTGCACCTGAGAGGGAAGTGTGTGAATGAGAATGGCAGGAAAGGGAAGAGGGTGCATGAGAATCAGGAGGAAACGTTATCCTCTCCACTCCTTTTATCCCGTGAAGGACCCACTTGGGACCTCATGAGTCTCTGTAGCTGATGAAAACTCAAGAGGATCCTACATTTCAAATCAATGTTATTGCAACAAATGGAGATGGACTAACCTACACTCAAGACATTTCTCCTGCATACTGGATTGCAATTTCTTAAAAAAAAAAAAAATACAAAGTCTATAGAAAATATTGTCTCACAGCAAGAGGATCAATGATTAGGCTGGAATTTTTTTCATGCCATTTGCCATTTTAATTTAACTGTCACTGAGCGGTTGATTTGGCCCTGATTGCGGTGAGACTGCTTAAACTCTTACACAGTAATAAATTCATATTCAACTCCATAAAAGAGCCATAGAGCTGCTAATATGAATAGGAATGGAGGATTCAACTTTCAAAGTAATAAAACGCACAAATATTTTCTGATTTTTTTTTTTTTTTTTTATCAGTTGTCTTTGTGAAATCTAAAGCTGTTGAGTCCTTCAAGGTTCTCCCAGATGGATGAACAAGGGTGACAGGCTGGGGTGGGGGGCTCAGGGGCATGACTTGCATTTCTATGCAGATGATGGTGGCTTCTCACTACCACAATTTATTTCCCCATAAAAAGAAGTCCAACTCGGAATGAAAATGAGGCAGAAAATGAATGCAATTCAAATAGCAAGTGCAATGTTTTCATCCTGTGGCAAAATGAGTTAAGTGTTGGAAAGGTGTGTTGTAGGTCCAGAATATTAATAAACCAAAATGACTTCAGTTTAGAAATGATTATTGCTCTGCACCGGTGAGAGCCATCAGCCAGAGGTATCATGTTTTTGGGGTGCCTGCGTGTAGGTCGGACCCATGATATCTCTGGAAGGCCTTCGGGAGACGTCTTCAAATTTGACTTAAATATCCACTGGGACTGAACTGCAAAGATTTTAGTGGTCAAAGGTCAGTTTCATCTCACATTACCACAATATCTCATGAAAGTCCTTGAGGACAAAATAGAATACAAACATCAACTGGGACTCAAAGATGACCTGAAACAATTTTGGTGGTCAAAATTCACCGTGACTGTTCCCTTTCTCTTTAAAATCAAAATAACATCGCAATAAAATAGTCGATTCAGTACAAAGTCAAGATGAAACACAAAGAAAGAGTGAAATGTACAAAACTGTGTACATCCTTACCTCCAGAGTTGAGGAACTCCTCACCTTATCAGACATTGCAAATGATATTTCTGACAAATCGTTTCTTTTTTACAATTAATAAAATATGAGATGATTTCCATCTACAGAGTCGGAAAGGGAAATGATGTTTCTGTTGCCAGGTTCCTCTCACAAGATCACGGGCCTCTAGCAACACAGTAACCCACCAATCAGATAGGCTGCTTGGTCAGTTTAGGATTGTGGGTAGTTTAGTAGTAGTAATAGTAGTAGTAGTAGTAGCAGCACTTGTACTCAGAGAGGTCAAATAATAAAACAGGTTTTTATTGAAACAATGTTGATATCATGAGCTGGAGGCTTCTACAAGATTATACTCCATCATTTTGCGCTCCAGGTGACTCATGAAAATCCCGACGCGCAGAAGTCCACAAAAGTCGAGTCTATGCCAGCACTGACCTCACCCATTCACACTAAAACACGCATGTCAAAGTGGGTTTTTGTACCCGCGTTTGCTCAGCATGAGGGCGCATTCAAGGTTCCAGCCGACGCGGGTCTGAGGTCCCGCTGCGAGGGCTGCGTGCCTGTGTTTTTCTCTCTCGTACGACAGCATGGACATTGCCGAGTCGAACATTAGCGTTGTCGTTGCTCTCTGGGTCAATGTCCTCGGCCGGCGTGCAGGTGCGCTCCAGCTGGTCAAACCCGCGCTCCCTCAAAATGCTGGTGATGTTCCCATAAATCACCCTGTCCCATAAAGTTCCAGAAATCTGCCGCTGAATTTCCTCTTCCCCATGGATGATGAGCATCTCGCAGACTTCACAATCTTGCCAGTGCGCTGCCATGATCAATAAAAAAGATGTGCAAGATCGCTATACAAGTTGTTTATAAACACGGTCGCACTTGCACAGTTCACGTTAGGGTTTCCCAAATGGTGGGAGTTCCCAAGCATAGATGAATTCACAGAACATCATACACATGTAAATTGTTTGAAAAACAGGAGTGAAATAGAGTCTCGCGGACATCAACAGGAAGACTGATCTTACAGCAGAGGCCAAAACTTTATTGAGAGACCCGTGTTCATCCACGTGTTTGGTGCAGTGTGTCAGGGGCCTTACTGACCCATGAATTGCAAATTTGTATAAACTTGGAATTGGATGTAAAAAAAAGTTTAAAAAAAAAAAGTAACCAGCACACTCCTATTATTTAGTTTACAGCTCAAACAAATGTGTTTTAATGTGCACAACCTCCTTCATTACTGAAGTGAGGCCATGCCACATTCACAGACCTCTGAACAACTGGAGTCGCCCCCTGCTGGCCATTAAAAAGAATATTTTAGTCTTCACTTTTGAAGCACCCGAACTGGAAGCTGCTCTCTACTTCCTACACCGATTTGGGGTGTTTTCATTTCGTTTATGCCATAACATCAAATTCTCAACAGCGTTTGGTGTGTGCTATCAGTCCTAAAGTACCATTGACGGGTGCGGGACGCAGTATTCATGCCTCTACAGCCTCATTTCCTAGGCACCACTTGCTGGGTGCAGTCAGCAATGGCCGCTCTTTGCAGGTCCCACCTCCATCAGGCGCTGGTCAGACTAAGAAGAGCTGGCTGGCTCCGTGTAGTTTTCAGAATGATTTGTTTCTTTGGTTGTTAATGTTAATGTAATATATCACTGAGTGCTACTACACAGAGCATCTCACTGAACAGTGAGTCTGTGTTTGCTCTGGCTTTCAGTCCTGCTTTATTTTTACCTTTTTTTTTTTGGTTGTTTTTTATGTACATATTTATAGAGAGATGACTAGCAGTGCTGTGAGAAGAAAGTTGTTCCTACATGTGCATGTTGATGAGCAAACACGCCACCTTTCTCAGACACCCTAAGTCCTGTGGTGGGACGATATCATCAGTGACCTTGTATCGCAGCTGTTTGTGGACCCACACGTCAGATGCCGGGCCGCCAGGACCAGACTATATTGTGGCGCAGAGAAATCATTTGAAATTATAATACCAGTCTCGCTGATGTCACTGTAGCTCTGACATGTCTTTCACATGTGTAGAAAACAGACAGGAGAAGCCCGTTCTTACATTAATATAAATATGAGAGATGATCAGATTTGTCCTCAGGGTCACCAACCAGCTCTGAGGTTTGGAGACTTTCTTAAATGAGGAATGAGACGCTGCAGGACGGAGGGTGACAACAGCATCAACACTGTCAAAGAATTCTGGAATTGTAGGAAAGGATAAACAGTGACTGCGCTTATAATTTATGGGAGAGACAAATGTTAAATATCTCTTTAAAAAAATATGTTTATCTGCTTATTGGAGGATAATTAAAATGGGCTGTGTTGGTATAGTTCATATTTTGTGTTTATTTTCTCTCCAAAAGAGATAAGGGTGTTCAGCATTCATTTGATATGTGCTGCAGTTTCGGAAAAACTTTACTTGGAGCAACGCTTTAATTCTTTTTTTTTTTTTTTTAGGTTCCATACAGTACATTCTTGGGTGTACGCTGCTCATAATCTTTTGAGATGTGCACCCTTTGTGATGTATAATTTACAGGCAGACTAAGGGAGTGGGTGCTCCATCCTCTTGCAGGGGAGGGGGAGAAGACATTTGCTACCAGATCTGCATCTGCGGTGAGATGCATGATGGTTTGTAACACGAAATCAGCACTGAAATGATACAGATGAATTATTATAACAGGATGAACTGTGTCCTGTAATCATTGAGAATAAGTATGTCAATGATAAATATGTAGATGTGTGAGGGATATATTTAGACAAACTAGAAGGAAAGCCTTTGCTTGCGGTCATCATCAACAAACTCACTAGTTACACGAGAACAAATGATATAAAATACCTGAAAAGTACATCAACTTGTAGTACAACTGCTATCAGTTTATGATGTGACCTCAGTGATTGTTATGCTAGAAACATCCAGGTGAAGAGCAGACAATTTCTTTGACATGTTTTACTACAAACATTTGTTAAACGACAGGTAGGAAGCGCAGGACCGTCACCAAACCTCCCAAGTGCAGAAACAAGCACAGGGAACTGAACCTGCAGCCCCTCTCAGCGTTATAGACTGCTCCACTTCTTTGGCTCCCTGGGTGATTTTATTCAGAGTAAAAAAAGTTGGGTAAAATTGAATTTGTATTGTTGGTACACCAAGAATCACAGCTGCTATTTCATTTTGATGCGAAAATTCATATATTAGCAGGAATGTAGTGCAACATAGAAGTTTATTTACATAAAAATGTTCCCTAAGAGTATTTCGTCCCTATAAATCATAGAATTCTCATGACATCAACATTGATCGAAATATTTCTAATGATCATTTCTGGCCCGGTGATGCAAACCCCTCTAACTTGCTCCGTTTTAGTTACCCAGAGCTGTTAAAACTAACCCAATTTATGCACAAAAGATATTCCAGCTTGACCCCTCAATGCCCTTTTTGTCTTGAGCTGAACTGTTAAGCTCGGCGTGATCAGCCACTTCACCTCACCTCGACAGTTCACCTACAGTAGAATGTCGGCCGTTATCCCCGATCTGCTTCCTGAGCCGTAATTATACCTTTAAACCAGCAACCTTATACATAAAAGGCCTATAGCTGCCCATCTAAAGAAACACTAATTAGAAGGAAACTATAGCTGAAAAGCAGGAGGGGATGGAGGAGTGTGTGTGTGTGTGTGTGTGTGTGTGTGTGTGTGTGTGTGTGTGTGTGTGTGTGTGTGTGTGTGTGTGTGTGTGTGCGCGCGCGCATGTGTGTGTGGAGGGGGGTGCATTACCATACCTACCCATCACCTTGGTGTCTGCATGTGTGGGTGAGCAAAAACACAGAGAATAAAAGAGTCAGAGTTAAGACTTCCCGCTCTGAGGAAGCTCCCACATGTTTCTGGAGTATTCACAGTGATTATTCCTCTGCAGTCACTGGGAAAAGAAGTTGAGTAACACTTCGATTAATTTTCCACCAGTCATCTAAATATATTCTTATTTGTTTTCATCCCAAATAAATAGCTGACTTCACTAATTGCGTCAGCGGTCTGGAGATGTGAAATCAGCTGGTGGAATATCTGACGGGATGAAACTCTCCAAAGATACCTGACTGGTCGGAACACTCCTCCACAATAATAAATACACAACTCTAGCAGAGGTTAGAGTCTTCCTCCTCTCCCCATGAACAAAAGATGAATCACCGTTCCTGAAAACAAACAATGTGCCGCTTTAGCTCATCTATAATTGAATTCATTGGCTTTTTCGGTTTTCCCATAAAGTCCATGCTAGCGTAAACATTTGACTTCTAATTAACCACAACATCGAGCTCTGAATTCTTTGCGCTTCACTATTTCTTCTTCAAAAATGCGAGTATGGGAAGAAAAGAAGAAACAGGTGGGGTCATCTCTGGTTGTATGATAAGGTACAACATAAAAAAAAAAAAACGAGGCCATCGCGATTTTAAGTGAGGGAAATGCAGAGAGCCGGGATTTTAATTATGACTGGCATAATTAACAGTGTCTTAACAAGCTGTAACAAGCTTGATTGCTCTGGTAATGCTGAAATTTAATTGTAGCCATTAAACTTACTCAGCTGTAGCTGATTAATGTTAATTCTGTGAGTCGGCAAAAACAACAAACAAAAAGTCTCCGCCTTGTTATTATGCACTCTGCATTGAGATACCGCTGCTTTATTATCTGGGATGTGTCTTTTTACTCACAAATACAGTGGAGATTAATTGAAGTTACAATATTTGATGTAGGCAAATGTTTTAGCTAGCAAAAAGCTCAGTTAGCAACTGTCAGTGACAGACTGGCATAGGTCAGGATTACACACCAGCAGTACACACCATTTACCTGCTTTAAGCTTAGCACCTGAAAAAATGTATTGTGGAGAAGTCAATATAATATTCATATGAAATGGCTCAGCCTCCCTGGAAAGGTCTACACCAGGGTACTGGAGAGGAGGGTCAGGGCAATAGTCAAACCTCAGATCAAGGAGGAACAGCGTGGTTTTCGTCCTGGCCGTGCAACCGTGGATCAGCTCTTCACCCTCGCTAGGGTTCTGGAGGGGGCATGGGAGTCTGCCCAACCAGTCCACAAGTGTTTTGTGGATTTGGAGAAGGCTTATGACCATGTTCCCAGGAGCACCCTGTGGGGGGTACTCCAGGAGTATGGGGTGGATGGCCCCTTACAAAGGGCCGTCCAGTCTTTGTACCAGAAGAGTGAGAGTATGGTCCGCGTTGCCGGCAGTAAGTCGGACTTGTTCCCAGTGAGGGTTGGACTCCGCCAAGGCTGCCCTTTGTCACTGGTTCTGTTCATTACTTTTATGAACAGAATTTCTAGGCACAGCCGGGTGGTGGAAGGGGCCAAGTTTGGTGGTGGGAGGATGTCGTCTCTGCTTTTTGCGGATGATGTGGTCCTCTTAGCTCCATCAAGCCACGACCTACAGCTCTTGCTGGGGCAGTTCCAGCCGAATGTGAAGCGGCTGGGATGACAATCAACACCTCTAAGTCTGAGGCCATGGTCCTCAGCCAGAAAAGGGTGGTGTGTGTGTGTGTGTGTGTGGGGGGGGGGGGGGGGGGGACGGTCCTGCCTCAGGTGGAATAGTTTAAGTATCTTGGGCGGATTGGGGTGGCATCCGCAGTGATGCGGGTGCTAAACCAGTCCGTTGTGGTAAAGAGGGAGCTTAGCCAAAAGGCGAGGCTCTCGATTTAAACTGTCAATCTACATTCCAACCCTCACCTATGGTCATGAGCTTTGGGTAACGGCAGAGAGAACAAGATCACAAATACAAGCAGCCGAAATGAGTTTTCCCCACAGGGTGACTGGGCTCTCCCTTAGAGACAGGGTGAGAAGCTCAGTCATTCGGGAGGGACTCAGAGTAGAGCTGCTGCTCCTCCATGAGGAGTCAGTTGAGGTGGTTCGGGCATCTGGTGAGGATGCGTCCTGGACGCCTCCCTCGGGAGGTGTTCCAGGCATATCCAACCAGGAGGAGGCCTTGGGGCCGACCCAGGACACGCTGGAGGGATTATATCTCTCAGCTGGCTTGGGAACGCCTCGGGATTCCCCCAGAAGAGCTGGTGGAAGTGGCTGGGGAGAGAACAGTCTTGGCTTGATTGCTGAGGCTGCTGCCCCTGCGACCCAAACCAACCACATAAGCTGAAGAGGGAGTACGATGAAATGGCAGTTGCAATATTGATCAGAAAAAACACACAATACATTGGTTTTCTCCAAAGAAATCTGAGCTGTTCACCGTCTTTCAGGCAGCGTAGCTCAGGAAGTAAAATGGCAATCCAGTGATAGAAACATCGTTGGTTTGAGCCTTAAGAACTGCGTCTTAGATGTAGGACCAAAAAAATAAATGGAATACTTCTTAACCTCATCTAAAACTGAAATACATGAATTTTTTATTTACTGGTAGTATTCCAAAGTAAAACTTATATACACAGTTTTAGAATGGTGAAGAAGAATGGATTTCCTGTTTCAAAATGTAGTCAGATAGCTGAGCTACCTGGAAAGTGGCAGGGTCCAGTCTGAGGGCTGATATCATTGCACACACCTTCCTACAGTCCTATATTTGCAGCTGCTATCAGATACTATTCCAACACTGATAACCGGAACTCAACAAGCGAAGCCACATTACATGCTAAAGTGAATGTTATCAGACTGAAAATGCACAGTCCGAAGAGAAAATCCACCTCAATTCTGAATTTACAAAATATGACCTTTTAAATAGATGATATTCTGTGTGTGTGTGTGTGTGTGTGTGTGTGTGTGTGTGTGTGAGTGTGAGCGTGTGTGTGTGTGTGCGTGTGTGTGTGTTGTGAATTGGTAGAAGGGCAAAGAGGAGGAGGTTAATGCTATAATAAAGTGTTAAACCAGTGAGGAAGGCTGGTCAGCTCTGATAACAACAACAGATGTATCTGTCCCCTCGCTCGGCCTCATCCTTTCACAGACACAGATGAATCTCAGGTCACCGTCAATGACAAACACGCACCGGCTTGTATGCAGCTGGTCTGGTTTTTGTGTATGTGTGTGTGTGTGTGTGTGTGTGTGTGTGTGAGTAGGTGTGTGTGTGTGTGTGTGTGTGTGTGTGTGTGTGTGTGTGTGTGTGAGTGTGTGTGTGTGTGTGTGAGTAGGTGTGTGTGTGTGTGCGCGCGTGTGTGTGTGTGTGTGTGTGTGTGTGTGTGGCTGAGGCGAGGCAAGGGTGAGAGGTGGCAGATAGTGAGGGCCAGAAGATATGACATTGTCCTCCAAAGCCGACTGGCATAGGAAGCTAGAGATACACACGGAGGCCTGTCACCCACGTTAAGGCCAATATACTGATATGTGTGTGTCTCAGTCCACCAGTGTCCCACTTTATGACTAAATGCTCAAAGCTATTTCAGTCAATGTGCCCTCATCCAATACAATAGTAATTTACTGAACATTACAGCGTATGCGTCATCATACTGTATGCTCTTGCTGGCAAGACTGAGGGTCTTACTGACTGGCTGCTTAAACTGAACAGGTAGACAAATAGCTCCTCGAGTTCCAATAGCCAATTGTGACTGCACTTGGTGCGGTGAAATCAGCTGATTTGGAGAAAACCGTAGCGGGCTTAAGAGGCCTTCCAACCAGCCTTAGATCTAAAAAATGATCAAATATTCAGAACGCCTGTTGTTATTTATATTAGGATCACTTTGCTAAAAGGTTGTTTTTTTTCAATCAATTGAACTTTTTTATGTCAATCAAAGACTCTACACTATTCGGGGGAGAAAATGGGTGCAGATATCTACAGCGACTACGACTTCAAGGAAAGCTAAAACAAGTTATGAACTCATAGTTTTGGCCTCAGTTTGGACATTCTGTTGTTCTCCTGAGTTGTCATTGGGGCATTTTCTATTTCTCATTGTTTTTCTGCTCAGTTCCTGTTTTATTTTGAAATGACTTCCCTCCTGTGTCTTCGTGTGCCTTATACTTCCTGTCCTTATCTATTTCATGCATTTTTGAGTGAATCACCTGTGCTTGGTCATCAGTCAGTCACAGCCCCGCTCTCATCCTCACACACTCTACGTCCCACGCTTTCTTGATAGTTCTTGATTGTAAGTTTAGTATCCTTTTGTTTTGTTTTTAGAAATACATTTCTTTAGTTCTTTGCATCTGGCCTCCTTGTACAAAACAGATGACTCTAGGTGCATTTCTATCCAGCTGTTTAATGCACGAATCGAGCAAAAGAAAACTGGAGTTTAAACTGACTGACGCACTTTAATGTCGTGACTTACTCTTTTGCTAAATTTGAGAAATTTCTTTCATGCATTTGGATGGAAACCTGACTACTTTAGCAGAGGACATGTTCTAATTTTCATCATGTAACATTAAGAGCATTAAATTAGTCATTCCTGAACGTGAACAGCAGTAAAGTTATAATTTATTTTTGTAATTTAAAATAACAAGTATTCTGGCTAAAACGTCAGGATTCTATTCTGTGCATTGAAATAACTCAACATTATTAAGCTAAGTAACAGTCCCCATAGAAACAACATCAAGGTGACAAGTTAGCACCCCTGAATCCCTCAAACATGGCATTGTTGTATCGTAGAGAAATTTCCAAATGTCCAGTTTTGGTCTGATCGGCAGACAATGATTTTTTTTCATCAAGTATGACGGATAAGAATCACATCCTCACATTTACTTGCGTAGAAAAGGAACGCCCCCAATAACTCAATGATTCAATGTTGCCATTCACACTTTTTAAGCTAAAACTCAATAGCTTTTCCCATTAAAAATAACCCTGATATATTAAAAAGTATATTACAACAGAGCCATAAGTTTTGACGCTAATGAATACGCCTCATGGAAAATGAGATACACTTGACATGCAGACACATTTGTCTTCACAAGGTCACCATCTTGCACGCCTGACTTATTCATTAAAGCAGAAAAGGAGCTGAAGATTATCAATAGAAACCAGACATCTTTGATCTAATTCAAAATAGAGGAAAATGTGATAAAATGGGCTATTCTTATTAAGATCTCACTGCATTCTGGCTTCTCTTTTTTTTCTACTTCTTCTTTCATGGGAACGGTAGTGTCTAATTTCTCCTGGGAGCCACAAGCTGCTGCTATCTCAGCTGTGTTTACTAATCTTCCCTCGACACGAATTTCTCAGCCCCACAAAGTTAATACTAGTCCAATGTAAATAGCCTTATCTCATAAACTCTTGTTATCCCCCACCTTGGCTGTCCAATGTGATACATGGTTAGAAGTCAACATGAGGGGATTAAGTCAGAGCAGGAAAAAGAGAGAGAGACAGAGTGAGAGAGAGACAGAGGAAGAGAGAGAGAGAGAGACATAGCGAGCGAAACCCAACTTCCAATGCCAGAATCTGCAGTAAGGTTATCCAGCTTACACCTGGTACTCACTGGAGGATTTTCAATTCTTAACCAAGACAGATTAAACCAATTTTTAACATTTCTAGCATGTCGAAAGCAAGTGCACATCAGAAAATTCAGTCCAGATGCAGGACCACTCACTTAAAGTTTATCAAAAGTAAAATCAGGTACATTTCTCTGATTAAAAGTAAAAAGAAATTCAGGTGTGCTTTGTTTTTAAACTGGAAACTGTAGATGGAGTCAAGTGTGAATAAGCATCATTTGAACATCGTGTAGCAGGAGATGAGCTGGACACATGTCGCGTTAGTTAATGCTACGAGTGTTAGCTTACCGCTACAAGTTTACATGCTAGCCAGTTAGAGACTCTTCCTGTTCAGCCATGAAAGTTCTGTTATCAGTAACTGTTGTGTATAAAAATTTAATTTTGGCCAAGTTTTGCAGTACAAATATGATTTATGGGACTTTCTAAATAACAATGAAGAAATAAAAAAAATACTCCTTGAGATCCACGTTTTTTGCATGTCCTTTTTGTTACGTTCACAATGCCAATACTGGAGAAATGTTTTTACACAGACAACACTGACATTGCCAAATATAATTATATACCAGCACATGAATCCAATATCATGCATCTCTAATTGGGTGCCCGTCAGAAGCGGGCAGTGGGTGAGGAATATTTTTCTGTGTGTGAGAGAAGATGGGGACTTTTACATGTTGTATCCCAGAGCCCCTTGACAGGCTGTAACGAGACAATAATGTGTGTGACCCCTCACACTACATGATAATTTGGGCAGATCATCCAGCCTTGAATCCAGCACGTCAACAAATGTCAGGGGAGGCCAGTGTGACCCGAAATAGGCCCAATTATTATCCAGAATTAAACACAAAGTGTAGCTAACGAAGGTGGGCCACATACACAATAAGACCAATCAGGCCGATGACACAAGAAGAACAAGCAGATTAAAGTTAAATCGTCTCCTGGTTCTCAGAACTGATCGATGCACCATCTCGTCGTGTGCAGACCACAGTACCTGTCTTATTCAACCTGTGCTCGTCCGCTCCACTGAAGGCTCTGGATTGCTGTAAATGCCACGAGAGTAAGTTTTAATTAAACCCAAAGGGAGAAGTGTTAATTAGCTGGTCGCCTGCTGTGAATTGGCTGGTGGCTGCAGGCACATTCTCACTCGAATGCTGATGACAAGGACATAAATGAGGTGCAGTTTAAGAGTTTAGGGTTAAATCTGGGATTTATCGTGCTCAAAATTGAATTCTATTTAGAAGACAGACGCCTGTGGATATGGAGGAAGTGAAGATCCACATATCAAAAACCACAAGTACACAGCTTTTAAAATAACAGCATTTATCCCCGCAGGAGGTTTTTAACGCTTTATCAAAAGGACTCTTCAGTTCATGTTTTCCACAAGGATGGAGGATTCCCTTGAGGTAACAATTATTTCCTCTTAAATGATGTATCCATTTTTATTGTCTTGATGATGCCACCATCTTTTCATCTGTTCCTCTTCACCTAGCCGTCTTTACAACCTCCACATTGATTCCACTCTCGTCCGAGCTTGTACTGCTACTCCTGCTGCGATCGAATTTGCAACTTCTCCTTCTCAGTGAACAAATAAATATGTCGTTGTCACGAGCTGGGTTCTTACAGTATGAATTGATTGGCGATACCAAAGCGAGGTTGCTCCTGTCATCATTTTAGTTAGCGTGGAAGTGCCTGGCTGTCGATATTTCTGCTGAGAAGCTGAAACAGCACTCTTTCCCTTTGTCACTTCCCTTTAGGAATGTGTTAATGCAGGGACGGTGCAGCGCCTTATAAACTATGCATGCCATTTCCCTCTGGCATCCACCAGTAGAGAGGATAATGGCAGGAAAATGCTGGTTTCCATTACTCTTGTGTGCTGGTTAACATAAAATTATCCTTGAGGTGAAGCAGGAAGCAGACAAAACTGGCGGAGTGCTTCATGAGAGCTGAAGCATAATGGAATCTGGACGTCTATCAAGTCTCATCTGGACAAAGTCACACACTTGTCTCATACGCTGGTGATGCTCATCATGTCAAACAAGTCCATTATTTTTCCCCCATACTTCCGGAGAAGCCCAAGCTCACACTAAAATAGCTTCTCCTCTTATACCTCCCAAATCACGCTGAGCTCTAGCTAATCTGCAACCCGACAGACATCTATGATTTGTACACAAGAGGAGAACTCACCGTGCAGGAGGTCGGAACTGGCATAAGGTGAGTTGTACGTCCGATACAGCAGCCAGTCAAAGTCATCTTCCTCACCCTGGGTGAAGTCACACAGACTGGGATCGGAATCCTCTTCAAACGTGCAGCCGGCAGCTGGACAAAACAAAAGAAGAGTAATAACATTAGTGGTTTTATGAGTGTGAAAAGTATTCCTTTTCATATCAATTTCTACATCCAAATCTCAAAAACACAGATGATTATTGTTCATTATCATTAATGGATGCTGAATTGAATTGTTTATTTTCACTGAGGCAGCACAAATATAAAAGCAACTGCAGCAGATTTAGCTGGGAAAAAAAAGCTCATTTGCATCTATTGTCCCTGGGCAGGAAGACAAAAAAAACAAAACACTAACGAATAACACCTGGTACAATGTCTAGAACAACAGCACGTGTGTCAAAATAAATAAAGTCCATTCATGTTACAACAGATTAAACAACGCATACATAAGAACACGTAAGATGCTAACGGACATTAAGAAGCAGCGCTGTGCAACAAAATCATTGCAGGATATTGTGATGCAAAGATCCAGCACCTAAAATCTCTACATTTCATTAAATCTGTGTGTGACGTTCTGAACGGAACAGTTTTGGCTCAATGTGTCCATTGAGTTAATAATATTAGGTGATATACTTTGAGTATTGTCATTTTTATTTCATATTATCACAATATACGTACGTAAAGCGGTACCCTGTTGAGGACGAACATCAACCTATTTTTTTTTTACTAAATGGCCTAGAAACAGACAGGTATAAACCAAGATGTCTTGATCATCCTGCACACATGAACCTCAGACTCATATTTTAACCAGCAACAATGAAATGTACCCTGAAACCACACTAGCAGCCGGGCTTTGAACTGCGGTGCTGAGTTGTTGCTCAGCTTCAGTATGAAAGACTGCACAGGGGTTATTTTTAATAATTCTAGTGTTAGGGATTAAGGCGCTTAGAATAGACCATCTCTGATATAGTGGAAGATACGAAGATCCACACTCTTTTATCGAAGTTGTGGGTTTTTCTTTGGGTAAAAGTCTGAGATCAGTCGGGTCGCACTGTGAACAACCTGATTCAAGTCAAAAATTGGATCATTTTAAGAAAAAATTAAACAAGAAATGATAATTCATTTTAATATCACAACTGGATTTTTGTAATTCTATCCGACTCTTTCTTTCACTCCAGCCATCTCTGGGTTTCGTGAGTGAGCGAGGATCCACTCCCTGGTTGACTTGCATGTGTGTATAATTCCTCTTCATCTTCCTGTTGCGTGCCAAGACATTATGATATTTGCAGCTCTTCATTATTCCCCCTCCCCCCGCTATGGGACACCAGGCCCCAAAGCATGACGCAGCATGCACACAGTTTGGCAGGCTGTTCTTTTTTTTTGGGGGGGGGGGTGATGAGCTGTATTGTTTCAGGCATTTTGGAATTAAGGCAGAAAAGCTTAAACTTGTATCCGACCACAAGACATTTTCTAACGACCTGTTCAGGGTGAACCCCGCTTCTCGCCCAAAAGCCGCTGGGATAGGCTCCAGTGGATGACATTTTCTAATATGGCAAAAAATACGACAGACTTGGTTGATTTTTGTCAGTAACTGCTTCCATCTCATCAGCCTACAAACCAGAGATCCGGAGAGCAGGAGGAAATGGTTGTCTTCTGCAGTGAGTAACCAGTTCATGCCAGGAATTACAGCCATCTTGGTTGTGTCCTCTAATAAGTTTCATCCTTGTCCTGTTGTCTGTTTTACAAGGGACGTCCTGATCTTGGAGCGTCCCTGTCTGTTCTGTGTTTCAATGTTTATATGCATTTCCTGATTGCTACCTTTCAGCAATGAAAAGCCAGGGATGTTTTGGAAGTATAATGGAAAAAACAACTTGCCAGGAACTGCTGTAGTAACGGCAGAAACTCTTTCATTCAGTGTGTTAGAAAAAGTTGATTTATCGTGTTAGTCTGGCTTCCATCTGAAAATGGACATCAAATATCTGGAAGTGGGACTAATACACCTTGACGATGTGGTTGCGGAATTTACTCCAGCATGTATACACTTAAATCAGCCTGTGGTTCTGTGCACGTTCCGTAGGATCTACTGAGCTAAATCTGGAAAAAAACAGCTAAGTAAGGAAGTGAGTATTTATTTCAATAAGTAGGTATTTATGCTAGTTCCGTTTAATCAGTGTCAAAATCAAGAACTTTGACGTAAATAGTTGCCCCGTATGCGAGTTGCATCTTTCTCTTGGTATCCATCCATCCATCCATTCATTTTCTATTCCATTTATCTGTTCAGGGTCGTGGGGGGCTGGAGCCTAGCCCAGCTGACATTAGGGGAGAGGCGGGGTTCACCCTGTATGGGTCGCCAGTCCGTCGCAGGGCCATCAGGAGCAATTAGGGTCTCAGTATCTTGCTCAAGGATACTTGGACATGGTCACCGGGGGAAGTGAGGGTCAAACCAGCAACCCTTCGGTCGTTAGACAGCCACTCTACCTCTGCGACATGCCGCCCCCTGGTATCCAACCTAAATATGTCAAATATTTCTGGTCCATTGCATTCATTTTGACCTGAAGATTAAAGAAAATTGAGCCCAGGTTAAACATTAATGTAATTTTAGTTTAAGGGGGTTATGAGGATGAATCAATGACAGCCCTAAAAAGAAGCAGTGATGTGTTGGTGCTGCTTACTGCCTGAGTAGAGAACCCTTGAGTAGAGATGAGTGTAAGACAGACAAACGAACTTTAATCAAATCATCACAAAAGTGAAATCAGGCAGATCAGGTTCAAGTTGTGCCCTGCACAGATCCGAGGGGCCGGGACAGCCTCAAGCTCTTAGGGATGTTAATGTCTTCTTTTCGGCCTCAACAGGAGAAGCCGCACCTCCAATAAATCACTTATTTTCAAATCTACTCTGCGCTAGACAAAAGAACTTTTTCATATCAAAGGCAGATTCTGAAATCTGATGAGGGCGTTGCTCCTATGAAGCGATTCCCACTCTTAGTCTCTCCATCGGCCGTTTCAAAGACTTGGGAGCAGCAGAAAGGACAGTGAGGAGAGCACATTACTGTGGCCGAGACCAACAGCACCTCAATAATAGGGATTCTGTTTCAATTTTTATATTTTGCCCAGCCAGATCATGTGACACTCACCTGCTCTTCTCAGCAATGTTGCCTTATCATTTTTATTTTTTTTCAAATTATGCAGTTGGTGGAGTTTTACCTCCATGTGATAGAGATTTACCTTGACATCTCACAAAAAAACCATCAATTTCAGTAATGGAGTCCAGAGTTTTTCTGCATTTCCACAATATATTCTACTCTTTACATTTCTTCAAGGTGGCCAAAGAAATAGACATGATTCACATTTATATAAGAGTGTACCTTCTATAATGTGGCAAAAAAAAGAAAAGAAACAGCACTGACTGAAACGACTGTGTCAACAACAGATGTGGGCAGTTCATATCCAGTATTCTGTGTGTTCAAACTAAAATGGGTTCAGATCAGGCAAAGAGTGCAAATTATTTTAAACAAAAAACACAAACCCTGTAAAAGCAGTAAATGCCACTCTAATAAAGCATGCGCCGACAACCTACCGGAGACCACATACCCCAAAGCCCATTCACAAGCCATACACAAATAGCAATAACATTTGGTGAAAGCAGCAACCCTGGGGAATGTAGTGATTATCATAATACTGCACAACCTGGTATTTCCTGTGCCAAAAAGCTAATTTTTTCAAATTATATTTAATAGCTATGGTTTTAATGGCCCTAAGGTTCTGAATAATCATGCTTTAGTCGTTGCTCTCTGCATCTGCTGCCATATTTCACAATTGTCCATTGGTGTGAGAATTATATGGTCTAACAGTGGGCAGTTTGAGCAGCTCAGCCATAAGAGCAGAGCATACGACTGTAATAATTGGAGCCGGCCAGCACGAGATGCGACATGCTAATGATAGAAATAACCGAGTAGTAGTCCTGAAGGTGACCCTTGTGGCCTACAGCTTTATTACTGCTCGTTCCTCTCTCTAATCTGCTGTTTAACAAATGGTCTCAATATGACAGGCTGCAGAGGAAAAAAAAAAACCCTGGGTTTATAATTCTCATTTTTACTACTGGTGTCTAAAATGGCTTTGAATTCATCAAGAGGTCACTGGATTGATGTGATGTGATAAAGAACATGGAAGAAACATTATTGGGCTCTATATCATTATCTGTTGCCATATTATGGTTGTTATCATTATGAAGATTTTTGTATCCAACCTGAGCAAATGTGGCAAAAGTAAACACATTCAGTGTCCAAGGAGAAGTCAAGACACTTGAATGTAAAGACAAGACTGGATCTTGAAAGTTGGATGGTGAGCAAGTTGTCTGTCTCCTTAATCAACTCACTCTTGTCTGTTTGTCTTCCTACACATTTTACAAAGTTTTTTCTCTCATGGATCAAAACTGAAGTCATGCTTGTTTATGAAAAGTGTAGATGTACGAGTTCGAATGTAGGGAGAAAAAGTACTATACAATACGATACAAAACGCTATGAAACGATACAATACGACACGATACGACATGATACAATACGATATGATATGACACGACAAAATATGATACGACACAATACAATACAATAAGATATGGCACGACACAATACAACACGATATGACACATTTCATTGTCCCTGTAGGAAATTTGTCTTGGACTCAAATGCTGTGCACAGATATGTCTCCACAGCTTCTAAAAAAAATTGCAAATAAATAAAACATTATTAGTACTAATAGTACTAATCACACAAAAATGCACATCCAACACATTGCACATTACACATATCACACACAGCCATTGGTAAAACAATGAAAAGCATCAGCATAATTCCATGAACCCTCAAGCAAATAAAAAGTTGTAAGACAACTAGTCGAGTACAGCAAAAAGGTATTTGTTTCCCGTTTCTGCAGCTGAATACAGTCGCCTTCATTCCCTCAGTTATGCAGCACAGTGGTGCAACTTATAAAAGCACCAGTAAGCAGGAGCTAGTGCTAGCATCAACATGTGAGCCCAGTCATGTCCATCGTTTGGTAGCAAGACAAAGTGTCAGTGCAATGGTAATTTTTTACCAACTGCACTTTGTGTTTTGAGTGGGCAGATGAGGTTGGCTCACCGCTTTTTTTTTCTACAAAGTTGGTTAAAAGCCTATTTTTTTTTTAATAACTCCCACTGCTTCTCAGATGCTTCTGTGTCGTGATCAGCAAACTTTGCCGGCAACTTTTTCTGCATTTACATAATAAGCGCGTAGTTTACCGACAGGTCAACAGTGCAGCAATTAACCAAGCTGAATGTTAAGAGTGAACTCTGATAGATCAAAAGACAAACTTGTTGAAAAGAACAAGTCTTCACAGTTGGAATATTTATATTTTTTCAAATACCTGAATGAAATTCGGATGTCAAACCCATTCCTCGTTATAATTGTTGCAGCATTAAAGCCACTAATGTAAATGAAGGGAGAGGTATGATACAGACCCAATGTACGGGAGGTGTTTTATATATAAATTTACACCATAAAGCCATTAGGATTAATGAACGTGAAGTCAAATTCTTATGACATTCCATCCACTGCCACCCCCAACAACAACTACTAATTCTACTCTTAGTAGAATGATAACTTTACTTCTATACCACCTTTCAAACCCAAGGTTACGAGATGCTTCACAGTACAACATCATCAAAAATATGCAAGAAGTTGCAATAAAAACTGTTGTCCAGCATGGAGAGAAACAAATTACCAATAAAACACATTAAAACATTTGGGAAACATAATAAAACAGGGGCGGCACGGTGGTGCAGTGGTCAGCACTGTGGCCTCACAGCAAGAAGGCTCCGGGTTCGAGTCCCGGCTCGGGCACGGGATCTTTCTGTGTGAGTCTCCATGTTCTCCTGTTCCTGTGTGGGTTCTCTCTGGTACTCCAGCTTCCTCCCACAGTCCAAAGACATCAAGAGAGGACGAGGCTGATTGATACTCTAAATTGACTGTAGGTGTGACTGTGAGAGTGAATGGTTGTCTGTCTCTATGTGTTGGTCCTGTGATGGACTGGTGACCTGTCCAGGGTGAACCCCGCCTCTCGCCCGTAGATGCTGGGATAGGCTCCAGCCCCCCCCCCCCCCCGCGACCCTTACTAGTAAGGAATAAGCGGACGATGGATGGATAATAAAACATGACACAAATGCTTAGCATCAAGGTCCAGCCCAGCTCTTAACTCTAACAAAGATGAGCCTGTAGTGTAATCTGAGGCCAGGAACTACTAAATCTATCAAACCTGGGCGCCAGACAACAATTATGTCATCAGTCACTAAGGAGTGTGGGCTTAAGGTCTTCTTATAATGGTGCTATGTAATAGATTAAAAATGAAAAGGGTTGACCTCCTGAAATAAAACAAGTAAAAAGTGGCTTTGACCTAAATTCATTGTCTTGAAAACATTTTTCAACAAAACTTCAGAGAGCTACAGTTCAGTGTGAGGCTAATTTTATTAGAAAAATGACTAATGAGGAAAAAGTAGATTATTTCTAAATTGGCAATCGAGCAATTGTAAAGAGCAAAAGATTGTCACCATTTCAGTAACAAGAGCTACTAAAATGATTCTCACAAAGCAAAAAGGTACAAAAGGACAATCAAACCAGCTCATCATGTTTGCCAGCAACAGTCTGACACGTCTCAGAGATTCTTCATTCGGTTAAAAGCTTGCAATGACATCATACGAATGAGAAATGAGATGTTCTGACTCATCTCTAAGTCATGTCACTCTTCCCTTGTGCACACCTCCCACTGGGATCATCCTCTCCCCTGCTGGGCCACGCCCACTCCCTCACCGGTGTCAGCAATCCTCTGCAGGTTCATCTGTTTGTGGCTTTTACGAACCAAATTCTTGAGGGTTTGGATGCTGTGGATTCACTGCAGAGTGCCCTTGCCCACACATGCAATTACTCACATGTCCGGTGATGATATGATAACACAGAAGCAAATCTTACCAACATCTACACTTGATCCATTGGGTGATAGCAGCAGCTAACCAGCAGGGCAGAGACAGTACGTGTTCTCCCTCTAGGTTTGATTTATTGCCCCACGCTGGGTTGTTACTGCACAGATCTGCTGCTGAGGGCGTGAGGTTAATTGTCCCGCACCAGGTCTATTTCTAATAGAACAGCCAGTGATATGGTACCTGACAAGCCCAAATGTCGGTACTATATTATTCCATGCTGCTCCGCTAAATGAAGCCTGCAGGCTCCTCCCTACAAAAGTCTCATCATCCAGAAGAAGGAAGCCGGGATCCAAGGCCAGCGCTGACGGGGGAATGTCATCTCCGAAAGGCATGCCAGAGAGAGATCCAGCTCATCCATCACCACTAACACACTCCCTCCTCTGTGTGTGTGTGTGTGTGTGTGTGTGTGTGTGTGTGTGTGTGTGTGTGTGTGTGTGTGTAAGTGGGCATTTCTACCTGAATAATTACAGCATCATTTACTGAAATGACCAGCGCACACAGTGACGGCGCCCAAGATGCTGCAGCACCAGTGGAGACACGTTTTACTGTTTGATTTGTTCCATGGCAGATATGAATCAATGTCTATTTTAAACAATATAAATATTGACTTGAAAAGTTTTACAGCATACTGTCATGACTAGTTACAAGACTGTGGCTTAATAGAGCAGACTTGGAAGGCTGCTAAATGTCCAGTCTGCTAAGACAAGCCAAGCAGGAAGGGAGTGAAATAACAACAACAATAACAAAAATAATAATAATGATAATCATGATAACAATAATTATAATAGGGAGAACAAACTGTGTTGATGTATTATTTGTATAGAAGACAAAATAATGGGAGGAACAGATGTATCGACACATCAGGAACCAGTGTGGTTGGACACGTGTTGCTGGCGTGTGGAGACACAGAGGAGAGAGGAAAGAAGATTTGTGTTCGGTTCCCTAACAGGTTTAAAAACAAACAAACAAACATGTACATTTTACAAATGAGTTGCGATAAGATGCGAGACATTGTGGAACCTGTTTTATCTCGTGGCGTCAAATGTAAAAAAAAGGTTGCACATTTTCATGGAATTTCTCATCATGGCTTAATGACATGGATACGCGTGGATTGTGTTTAATTGAAGATATCACAAAGTTGGCAGGATTTTAATTGAAAAAGATAATAATGATTGGAGATGCACTGATGAACTTTTTTTCAGTTCTGATCCAATTCCGTTACACATACAGAACCAATACTGATCCTAATTAAGTGTCACTATTATTGTTGTTGTCATTATTTTTAAGGTTACGTCATAAACCAAACAACACTTTTCCATTAAAAGATTAAAGAACAATACAAAAATGCACTAAATTCAAATAGATTGCCAGTATTTTGTTAGAACTGCACATGTGGATCTGTGACATGCGTCGTGTTGGTTTATGGCAGATTCAGCTGTGGTATGGACCTGGATCAGTACAATCATTCCCTCATCGAATCCCTGAATATCATCACCTAACATACAACCCTTCGCTCTCACAGCCACACCTACGGACAATTTAGAGAACCCACCAAGCACTGGGAGAACATGCAGACTCCACACAGAAAGATCCCGGGCTCGAACCCGGAACCTTCTTGCTGTGAGGCGACAGTGCTGACCACTGCACCACCGTGCCGCCTGTAGTCAGTCATTCTTATCATTATTTCCTTGTTGTTGTTTTTTTATTACTTTTCCTCTCATTTCAGATTAATTTCCTGTTTCCACAGCTTTGTGATTACCTGGCACGTTCTAATGGGCTTCACCTGAATCCAATTATTCTTCCTCTTCCTGTGTTCTGCTTGTCTTAGTAGCTTTTGTGTCAGCCATGTTTCCTCTTCCTATTGCTGGATTCTCACCTGTATGCCGGATCACGTTTTTGCTTTTGTTTGTCTTCGGATTGATCCAAACCTTGAGTTAAAGTATAACCCCCCCCCACACACACACACACACACACACACACAAACACACATATTGAACTGCTGTGTCTCTGACTCATGCTGTTTCCTGTTTGGCCTCTATGAGATTTCACAACATGTTTTCACACATTATACCCATTTTCACCTCTAAAAAATGAAATACACATATGAGTGTTTCTAATGTGGTTACACTTGATGGCGAGAGCAGCATCTTGTCTTCAGCTATAACTTAATAACATATATGACCTCACCAACTTTACATAACTTCACATGGCTTCCCTTTTTCAAAGCGCGAGTCCGTGCTCTGTCAGAGGACAGCTGTATTAGCTTGATTTCATACGGATATTTTCGTTTTAAAAAGAAAAAAGGTGGCAACGTGTTTACCAGACACTCCAATTTGCCCTCACATTTGCGAGGATCAGTAAAAACTCTGTCTAGTTTTATGTGCGTGGTTAATCAAGGCGATGAGCTTCTCTCTGCTCGTATCAGTTGTTCGTGTCACATTCCTACTAGATGCTCGATCTCGGCCTCTGTTTACTTGTATAATCCTCTGCCTTGCCATCTAATTAGACTGTCAGCTATGCACAGTGAATACTGTCAGAGTCTCAGCTTAACTCATTTTATTTGCATACGTTGTAAGCATGAGGTCGCCGGTCTAAGCTTATTTAAGGTGCAACAACTTTCCACTTGAATAACTCAAACAAAATAGGGAGATGATAAAAACAAAAGTAGCGGCGCCCATTACCTGACACTGTCAACAACTGCTGAGGTGTCTTGAATATTGGTCAAGACCACCTAAATCAAGAGTGAACCACCATCAAAGTGCAAAAAAAAAAAAAAATAAGTACACTTTTCCAGTTCCAATACCTCAAAGAACAGGAGTGATATGTTATTAACACAGAGAGCAATCCTTTGATCTGAAATACTGCAGTTAATCTTTTCACTGGCTTCTAAAAGATTCAGTATAGCGAGTGAGCAGCATAAAGAGTCCGACACCACAGGGCAACACTTTCCCAGACTGTGAATTAGCACAAGTTGTTTGAGTACCAAATTGTCATATCCAGCCCTCGCAGAGGTGGTCAAAAGCTTTTGCTGAAAATGATGTAAATTAGCTTGAGTGATGCACTTAGAATGTATGTGGCATTTTGAATGTATACAGCCTTATATGGTCTTTTGTCAAGGAGCCCCCTGATCTCCCTCACAAAAGGCTCTACATTACAAGATCTCTGGGGCCATGGGCCCCTGCTGCCCTTCAAGAGGAAAAGAACGAGATAGGTGCAGTTGATGAAAAAGTGAAAATATGAGCAGTTTAAGTGCAGGTTGGATGAATCAAATCCCAAGTACATATAATTTCATGGCACATTTTATGGAAAATTCTGGTCCAATATTGATGAAATTTTAGTAAATGTATGAAAATAAAGGGCGGCATGGCTCAGAGGCAGAGTAGGGTAGAGTGGCCGTCTAGCAACCAAAGGGTAACTGGTTCGAGCCTCACTTCCCCCGGTGACCGTGTCCAAGTATCCTTGAGCAAGATACTGAACCCCTGATTATTGGTCCTGACGGCCCTGCAACGGACTGGTGACCCGTACAGGGTGAACCCCGCCTCTCACCCAATGTCAGCTGGGATAATGTCAAAACCTCTTCAATAATCTCCCCCCGTTATAATCTGACTGTGTGTCTCAGTGATGAGTCTTTTCTAATATCATGAATCATGTCACAACTGCAAATCTCTGTCAAAGTAATTTGATATTTTTCCAAAATCACCTCCCCTCATGCAGTATTAAATAAAAAGAAAACAGCGGCAGCAAATAGAACAGAGACGCTGCTTCCAGGGTTCCTCCAGGGTTCCTTCAAAAACAGCAGCGTTATCACTAACGTGCTGTTATTTAGCCTCCATGGTGCAATCGGTGACTCAACGGATCATTCTGGAGGTTTCCCATCCAGACCCTGGTTTAACCTGACATCACTACTGCACAGCTTCATGTTGCTCCAGCTGATGCAAAAAACTCCCTCTGACCTCTGAGTAATTTAACTCGTGCAATTCCTTTTTTGTCTCTCAATTTTAGGCATCGACAAAATGTAAATGTAAGCAGGTTCCCTTCTGAATGTGAATCTGCTGGTAGATTTTATGTAAAATGAAGCCTTTCAAGTTCAGACTTTTATTTCAAAAAGTAACACAACTGCTATTTGTAAACATCGAGTCAATCAAAAACTAAAAAAAAGATAGAAAAGAAGAAAAGATAAATTTTTTTAAAATGCAATTACTGCCATCTGGTTCTCGTCACTTAAAAGTACATTGAAAGAACGTGCTGAAGTTGACCTCTGATGTTTTGGATGTAAAATGAGACCAAAATAACCCCATGTATTGTCTAGCTATGAACAGAACACCCATTTGTGAGGTCACAGGGGTCTTGACCTTTGACCTCAATTCATTATTGAGGTCACATGAACATTTGTGCCAAAGTTGCGATCAGATATGTTAAGAAGAATGGGACGAACGAACACATGTACGGACCTCCACCCCTAAATATTAGTGCCCCCACCACACACGCGCACACGCACACGCACACGCACACGCACAAGACACAAGAAAACACAAAAATGTACAAAAAACACAGTGTTTAAAAAAAGGTTACGAATCTTATCAACTTTTTTTTCTTTGTTTTTCTGTCTAAATGACAGCGGCCTTGACCTTCAACTGCCACAACCTAAACAGTTCAATCAATCAAATTGTATTTATAAAGCCCCCCCCCCCCCACCTCAAAAAAGAATTTACTTTACAATCTGAACAAGATGAGGCTTCCTCTGTCCTTGATCCAGGTTCATCCTTCAACATTTGTACTAAAGGTGAAAGAATTCCCCCTAAAACTTAAGTGTTACATCTGTGTACTCGTGTACCTGACAAGACTGTCTGCCTGATCTTTACTGCCAAGACAGACAGTAACTTCTGTCATTTCCAACGTGCAACATCATCTGCGAGCTGCCATTTGCAACTTCAGCTTAAATATCAGCTCTGTCATTAATCATCTGGTCCGGGAATGAACAGAACCAGTGAGTGTCATCATCAACAAACTGGAACCGACCTATAATGGGTCGACTGCCGGTACCTGCCAGCTCCAGCTTGGATCCAGAAGGCTGAGTAAATGGTGAGGTAGTTAGTGGGAGGGGACGTCTTGATTGGCATTGTGGCGAGTGTGGCCCGATGCATCAGCAGGAGACACATATTTATTCTCCAGAGAGACCCTCCTCTTTCTCCTCCTCCTCCACCTCCTCCTGCACCTGCAGCACTCCCCTGGCTGCCTCTGAAAGCCATCCATCCCCACACCTGAATACACAATGAAATCATCTCCGTGCCTCCCCAGGCATTAATAACTCAACCCTGTTGGCTAGACAGGCCGATTGCACATAGAGACGGGCCAGGCAAGCGATTGAGAAATGAAAGAGACGGGAGATGGCGAGGTCAGGTACAGTAAAGGTCTGGGGCTCCAGGCCAGGTGGAACATCCTGTAACAGAACTTCTACAGGACAATAAAACCCATTCAGATGAGCACACTACCAATCCAGTGGTCCACTCGAAATTAATTTGGCCTTCACTTTAAAAAGCCATTTTATCTGGTAAAATATATTTCTGTGCGAGTGTGCAGCATATGAACGAGGACGGTAAAATAAAATCACTGCGAGACTGTTGTTTCCTTCTCTGAGAAGAAGAAGAAGGAAAAAAAAAAAACCATCAGTTATTCCACTTGCCAGTTCCTGTGGGGTTTGGTTCAGGAGGGGAGGAGGTGGTGGAAGAAATCCCAGTTAACTCTACTGATAAGAAGTTAATTATCATACCTTTTTTTTTCTTCTAAATCTATTTTGAGTGGATGTATTTTCTGGAGGAGGAGTGGATAGCTGTTCCTGCTTAGCATTCACTACCCATTTTGAGACACTTTTCTCTTCACGGAGTAGATGTGGGTTGCAGGTGGATCTTGGTAGAAAAAGACCCCCGTATCGCAAGTCTAGTTTAATTAGCATGTCTGGTGGCTCACTATTCACCATCTGTTTCAATTCAAAGGACTGGTTTCATAAATGCTCTTTTAGATTTGAGAGACGGAGAGAAATGTGGAGAGACTTTACAAAGCAACCAATTTGCAGATCTGAATTCAAAGCAGGAGGAAACAGTATGAACTGTGTGTCTGCAGAGCTGAGGAGGAGGAGGAGGAGGAGGAGGAGGAGGTCCTTGACATAGTGAAGGACACGTCTCAGCTACACCAGTGAGGGCCTGTGACGCTGCAGTGGCTACTTAGGAAAATTAGCAGTCATGATTCGCAATTTTGAATTTAGACGTATGATGTATCTTTACATTTGAGCATATAAGATTAACAGTTAAAAGAAGTTCAAAGGGCGGGGGGCACGGTGGTGCAGTGGTTAGAACTGCAGCCTCACAGCAAGAAGGTTCCGGGTTCGAGGCACAGGATCTTTCTGTGGAGTCTGCATGTTCTCCCTGTTCCTGCGTGGGTTCTCTCTGGTACTCCAGCTTCCTCCCACAGTCCAAAGACATCAAGAGGGGACGAGGCTGATTGATACTCTAAATTGACTGTAGGTGTGACTGTGAGTGTGAATGGTTGTCTGTCTCTATGTGTTGGCCCTGTGATGGACTGGTGAAACTCAGAAATTACGACTTCTGCATGAAACTTCATTCTCCTCAACAACATTTAACCGTAAGGCTTTCTCACCAGGAACCGAAGTAAAACCCCATTTTCAACAGTAAGTGAATTTCTTTGCACATTTCCTACCTGGTTAGTCTACCATCAAATATCACTGCCAGTTTCCCAGAGGTCTTCACATGCACATATTTCAAAGAGTGAGACATCAAGAGAGGATGACTGGATCCTCAGAGAGCCGCCTTTATTGATGTTTAAACGTAAATTCCGTGTGGCGGCTTTAGTGATTTTGATTGTTTCTAAACCGAACACCCATTAGTGTTAGCGCATCGTGTTACAAACGAGGCCATATGCGACGGTGATTGTAATGAGGGTGCAGTGGGAGTGTGTTTAGGGGTCGTATGAGAGGCTCCACGCAAGCGTTTGGAGGAGCTGCAGAGCTGCACATTTAAATTTTTGATGACGTGCTCCATAAGGATGAGTCATCTCTTCTAACTAAGTCAATAATAGAGCTGGGTGGAGTCTCCAAAATATTTTCTGTGGTCAAAAAGAAAAAAAAAAAATGATGTCATACAGCACTCATCAAAAACGTAAATAAATTATAAAGCATGACATTCCTCTGCTACAGTCTCTCCTTTCAATAAACTCTGACCTAATCCTGTTTCATAATGCTTAAAGCTTCTCGAATGATGTTATTCTTGCATTCTCTACTTTATTGTGGAATTTAAATGTGATTAAGAGTCAATTATGTGCCAAACAAAAAGCACTCTTAATTATAAAGCAGTGTAAAAGGGCTCCTCAGAATGGCTGCCTGAAAGAGGAGGGAAGAGGAGAGCGCAACCACGCTGACGCTTGAGTGAAAGTGTACATCGGATTCACACATGCAGCTGCATTAGAAGAATGATGGGTCATTATTTAGCTTCTATCCAACCGCTCCAACCTCCGAGCGTGCGCTGCGTTTTTACAGTCTTAGAAGAGACGAGTGTCAGGAGTGCAGCGTCTGCATGTAATGTCCACAATTATTAAGATCACACAACTTCCCACACAAACTAAGTAGTTTTCGTATTCCCAAAGACAAATGGAGGCAACCCCTGACCACCTGAGCAGAGCGCGTTGACTCTGCATCCTAATCAAATCGCCTGTAGCATCCTGATTCACTGGGAGAGAAAAAAGAAAAAAAAACAAGTGGTGTCTATCAACTCGGAGAAACCACACACACACACACACACACACACACATACACACAAACACATACACACAAACACACCTCGTAGCAGCCTCACCACTCTGCCGCCTGTCAATTCTACTAACACAAAAGCATCCAATTGCCGTCTCCACAACCTGCAGCCTTTCAATTTCACTAACCCACACATAGGATGAGAGGAGGTGAAAGCGAGAGAAGCGCATTTCACTTCACTACACCTTTCCCATCTCTCTTTCTTTCTCCTTCTCAAACCATTGTTCCCGCTGTGCATGTAGCGAACGACGTGCGCATTCCGTCGTCTTTTTGCATTTGGCATCAATAAGGGAGACACAAAGGGCAGATCATTTTACCCGTTTTAAAGGGTAAAATCCAATTTGGCTAAGAAGGTTAAAACCACTCTGGGGGTTTTTTGTGTCTTTTTTTTGTTGTTGTTGTTTTTTGTGCCTCAGGATGCTTTCTAACGGGCCAGGAAAATAAGACCAACTCAAAGCATTAAGAAGAGAGTTCACAACGAAACAACAACAAAACCAAATCAATAAGGAGTACACTTTGTGAACTTGGACAGAACTTTCAAAATGCATTTTAATAAAATGAAAGATGAATAGAGACAAAAAAAAACAAGCAAACATACATCTGGTTGATGTTTTGTGACACATGGCAGGGCTTTTTTTCTACAGACGGTCGCCTACACGTTCCGAAATAGAGGTATCAGTTTGTACCTAGAAGGCTAAAAGTGTCTGTTGCTTTTGAAAAATAATTGTGTACCCTTCAGTTCACTTTGTTCCCTTTCCCTTGGTCCAAATGTGCACTTCTGGCCTCTTGGATATTTTACTTTGGAGGTAACAGTGTACCTTTGAGGGAACATTCAAAAGTGTTCCTGAAAGTATAGAACTTGTCTTGTCTCGTACCTCCATTTTTGAGTGGGCAAAAACATCAACTAATCCACGATCGCGATCTTCCTCCCTGCGTTCCCTCAACAGGAGGAGGACCTCACCTTAGCATTGCTGCCTGCAAGCATGCAAACGTTCCTTGACTAACGATGCAACACCTAAGATGGTGCACATGAGATACACTTCTAAAAAAAGAGTTGCTGTAAGCTTTTGGGCGTTTGGCTTCGTGTTTTTCAAGGACATCACTTTTTGATTTAATTGCTAAAATCAATCATGATTTGGGAAAAAATATACTTCAAAAACTGCTAATAATATGGAAATATTATTTACAGACGTAACTTTGATCGCTTCGCAGAATCACGACATCTTCCTTCAATGTATGGCCCTGCCCCCCTCCAAATAATTGCACAGATGAACAAAGCAATATTCTCTCAGGTGAAATAATCCAGAGATTTTTGCTAAAAATGTTTTTTTTACCCTTTAATGACTTTCTACTTTCGCTGTCCGAGGAGTGAACGCTAGCTGCTGCTGCTCTGCTCCATAACTCGCTCCAACCCCCACACGGGCAGCATTTTGATAACAAGCCACCAGAGAGACTGGTTCACTAAATTGTTTCACACAATCAAGTGTTAATAAATGTGAGTAGTGACTCACCCCACTGCTAAGCTAGTTTCCTAACCACCATTTAACATTGAAAGGAAGAACCGGCGCAAAATTCCTCCCACCTCTGCTCAGATCTGATTTTCATTTTGGTTCTTCCATTCCTCTGGTTCCGTTAGTCTCTGATGTTAATTTGGGCCTGAGCCTGAAGGTACTTCAGGCGAAGACCCTATTATGTTTGCTCGTTATGCTTTATTACTTGTCACGGATGAAATAATGTTGTTATTTAGCACGCCGTTGCCCAGGTTGCGTCATCTCAATAGCAGCATGGCAGCCTTCGAGGTTATCCTGCACACAGCAAGTTTGCAGGTAAAACATCGGGAGAATCGCTACCCATTGGATATCGGCACGTGAAAGCAAACAACCAATGTTTGATCTATAGCAAGGAGAGAGTGCTAGAGAAGAGCTATTCATTGCCTTTAGGAGAAAATGCAATAGAAGTTGGCACACAGGTCCCTGAGTAGCCAGTGACAGCTTCGGCTGGAACTAAATGCTAAGTGACGCAGCAACAGCCCGATCGCATTAATGCAGGCAAATGTCACAAAACACCTGACTGTGTTGATTTCTGAGTCAAAATACCTGCAGCTAATTCATTAAGTCGCCACAATAGCGTGTTTTAACAAGTACTCACATAAATCTGATGATCCTCCACACCTAAGCTGACGAGGGGCATCCTCCCTGTTTATGACATTTGAAGAGATTATGAGTAAAGAAAGAAGCCACTACCTGTAATACTGATGCACAGGGGGCGAGCCAAAAAGTCATTTCAATTCAGTTATGGAGAAGCTAATTGTGTGTGTGTGTGTGTGTGTGTGTGTGTATTTGTGTATATGCAGAAAAAGGGACCCTAATCACTGCATCGTGCAACTGGTTAGCAGAGCGAGATCTTCCTGACAGCTGCTCCGTCAGGGTCTGCAGACAGGATGTGGGAAAAAGAAATAGTAACATTTAAAGTCACCAACCAGACAGTGACCTTTGACACCATCAGGACCTTGTCTGTGTGTGAGTGTGTGTGTGTGTGGGCTGTTTCTGAAATCAAATTAGGTCTACATTTTAAAGGGTTATGTGAGCAAGGATGCTTTGAGCTTCTCTACACACACACACACACACACACACACACACACACACACACCGATCACAGCCACTCTAGACAATTATTGTGATTTCCCAGAAGAGTCACGACTAGTTTCAAAAGCGTCTCAGAGGCGTCGCTCCACCAAAAATACATGCCCGGTCTAATTTTTTTGATGGAAGACGCATTAAGCGGCAGAAAGCAAAACCGTGGCAGGAAGTCCAACACACAAACAGCACAGCATCCAGTTGATGATATTCTTCGCAACACCCCCCACTCCTCAACCCCCTCGAATAACAGAAGAAGGAGGAAGACGGGTGAATGCTCCTCATGCATGTACGAGGTGAGTTTGTGATGTTTCTCTTCATGACAAGGTGATGTTATGAGATGGGGATCCACACCGGCGTGATCCGAGGCCATGTGGCATTCGGGAGTGTTGATATCATTGTGTTAATTTAAACAATCTACTGTGTCACAATCATGCACCGTGAAGGCTGTGAGTTGGCTTTTTGAAGCGTTTATGCTATTTGGAGCATTTTTTTGTGTGAAACAGCTGAAGGTTAAAGTCATGACAGTTTTTGATTTAAATCCATAAACGGCAACATTGTAGTACAAACTGAAACAAAACTAATTTGAGAGTTAAAATGGAGTTTAGTTGTGTTCCTTTCTGTTCATAGCCACTGGCTCCCCAGCCCCAATCTCAGCTCCAGGAGGAAAGACAAGAAAGACATAAATAAAAGAGTGAAAAAAAATGAATGAAATGGTCTCATTTTAGTCATTTCGTCATGGTTATTTGATCTTAGATTTTTTTTTTAGGGGGGGGTGTATTTATTTAGTTCCTTCCCTTCTTCCCTTTTTTCAATTTATCTATTTCTTTCTTCATAGCTCTCACTGTGTGTGCAAGGGGTGTGCAGCCTGTTCACAAAGAAAAGAAAAGAGAGGAGACATAAACCTACTGTGAGCCATCAGTTCAAGAGTCTGACCATCGTTCAGCCTGGAATGTTACAACAGAGTTCCTGTGAAGACGCACGGTCTGGCGCTGCGGGATCCTTACCGCATCCACTAACTGACCTGGAGGGAAACCTCTGAACAACAGTGCCCATCTAAACAAGCACAGAGCTGAACCAATAAGTCCTTTCAGCAGCAAAACTCACAGTTCCTCTCCTCCGCCCGCACCAGCTACTCCTCCCTGATCACCTTGGACTATTCAGGCAGCTCTAATGGTCACATGGTCCTTTGGCCTCCTGTGGTTCTACTTCCTGGTGCAGCTGCCACCTGCCTGGTCGAATGGTGGTTTACATCCATCTCACTGCGACTGAAGCCAAGCGGCCAGTCCAGCGTGCTCTCGTACACGCGCGCACGCCTGCGTATGTGCACGTCCTGCTGTCCGTAAAAGTATTCATTTATATGTGGGATACACGCTGAGGCAGACAAGCCGTCACTCAGATGGAGAGAGTCATGTAGAGAAATGAGAACAGACATCCAGCAATCACACGTGAGAATGTGCTTCCACATTCAAGTCTAAAAACATCCTGTCACAGCACACAAGCTCCCGTCTTTGTTAATTCCTTGGGTCTGAGTTCCTCTATTCTTAGCGTGTAAAAGCAATGAAGTGATTAAAATGACCTGGAGTCTTATGGGATTCATTTAAATGTCACTGCTTGCGTATGTGCCTTTGTTTTTGGTTTAGTGTTTGGCCACTTAACTCTCGCTGAGCTGGTACCTCTGCGCTGTAGAGTCCAGTCATAACGGACTTTCAGCACATGAGGAACGTGTGACATCAGACCTAATGGTCACCGAGCACCCCACTCCCCCACCCCTCAGTCTGTATGTGGTTTGAATTAGTCTGAGTCATGAGAAGTTCCATAAACATGACGAGAAAAATGTGTCGTGTTGAAACTGGGGCTGATTTTGGGTCACGCGCATCATCCAACATAATAAAACGTATGTGTGACTTTTTTTTTCTTCCCCTCGTCTCTTGGGGACTAATCAGTGAGATTCTGACGGAGCGGCTGCTGGTGGCACAATGTGAGGAGAGAAGGGGAAGGGTTGGAGTGCAGGGAGATGAGGGGGAGGTGTTCTAGCCATATTAGTCTGAGAGGAACAAAAAGTCATTAGCAAAGACTTGAAGCTCTCTGGGTAGACAATATAGATTAGAACCAATCTGTATTTCCATTCTGTACCCATGATTTGGAGTCAAATATAGAGAAATTTTACCACAATCCATGAATACTTCATGATACTATGGGCTCGCTATCAGTATGACCAGCTGGCGGATTCGGTTGAACCAACTCTCTCGCTCGTTTTTGCTCGTGTCCCGCAGAGACGCGCAGGAAATGTTATAGTTTGTTTGTTTTTAACATGAATCAAAGTGTTTGAAGCTCCCTGAGCAAACGGCTGGACAGAGAAGACGTGGATTATACCAGATGATGCGCTTTAGTTTGTGAATATCAGCTTTTCGGGTATTTTTGCTGTTGTAAACTGTCAGTCGCCATTAGCTTCATAAGCTAAATATACTTGGTTGGCCCTTCCTACATTCTGAATTGATAGGGGAGGGAAAAAAACGTCCTCGTGAGCTCAAGACGCCTATTTGTGAGTGAAAGGCAAAATAAACTTTTTGGGTGAAGTAATTCTTTAAGTACACTTTGTTTAAAAGTGGTGAGGGTTTGTAAAATACTATTTTAATCCCACAAATTCTGCATTTAGTCGCAATTTTCCAAATATATACCACAAGAATACTAGATTTACACCTGAGAAATCACACTCAAAGCAAAATATTTTAGAACAGGCTCAATCAAACCAAATATCATTTATAGTAAAGTGATAATGGCAAACAAGATACGTGACATACTAGCGTAAGTGTTTGTGTTAGAGTGAAGGCTAGAGAGCCAGAACAAGGAGCTGCGCTGCCTCTTGGTCTTCAGCCAACCAGCAGGGGACAGTGTTTGAGGGAGGAAGTCCTGAGGGGAACAGAGGATGGGACAGCTGCCAGGACACGCTGGAAGAAAGCTAATTAATCTATTGCCCTGTTGTGATGGAGGTGATGGAGAAAGGACTTAAGCTAACGTCAGGAAGCATCTCTTTCCTCCTCTTTCCACCAACTCACACATACAGACCGGCGTCGCCCATCCTCTCATCCTCAGCTTCACAATTAGCACATTCAAAGACGTAGCTGTCGCAGGAATCTCTCTAGCCTGCGTGACTGTTCCCAGGAGGTGCTACGCGGGGCGCCTCATGTGCAGACGATTTAACAGAAAACAATGAACCAACACACTCAGTGAATTTGGCACAAAACCAGTCCCGTGCCTTACAACACACTGACAAGCCCAGCTTCCTGTCCGTCACAAACATCCGTGTTTTTATACCATGACTACGAACGTGAGAGTGACTCAGACTGACAGCAGCAGCTGTTGTGCTTTGAACGCTAAAGGCTGGAGGTGAAATCAAAAATTGCTTTTGTTTAATTTGCTAAATGTTATGAAATAAAGAAACACAGAAGAGGATTCTACCGAGAGACTCAGCAGATAGGACCTCGACGCATTTATCTGACCCTTCAGTCAAACGCTCGAGGAATACAGCCAATGGTCCCTGTGGGCTCGGTAAAGCATTGGCCCCTTTCCACTTGGTTTCCCAGAGAAATTCTGCAACTCTGCTGCTGGAGACAACGATTGATATGTGAGAAAATGTCAAGGGGTTCTGCAGAATAAGGAAGTTGCACCGCTCTGAAAGGCGGTGAGCAAGGAGTTAATTTGTTGTAAATGGCAGCGGGCCAGAAGAATGAGGACCGTATACACAAATGTGAGCTGAGTAAACATCCGATTTCCTCCACACGTGTTTATTCTTTGAATGGGTAACACAGTTAAGGTAGTCAGACACTTACAGTTTATTATTGACGGAGATTTACTTTCTCTTTGAATTCAGAGTGAGTTTACTTCACTTGACTGCAGTTCACTAGAACTATTTGACGTTTTTATGACATTTCGAGGAGATATAAATCACAGAGCCTCACAAAAGAATGAAGAATGGTCAACAAAAGTTGTTGGCATGGACCTTTACAACTACTGAGAAAAAACCCTAAATCAACGAGTTGTTGATTTAGTCGCCAATGTGGAGAAAAACGTGTTGGATTCTGATGAGTCCCAGTTCATGAGGGTGAAGACCTAAAAGCTGTCAATGGTAAAACTTAACATGTAGTTCTATAATCTATTTCTGTATTATTCCACAACGCAAGTTGCGCAAGCAAAAACACAAGTTTTATCATCTAGTTTTCACCCAGAACCCATCTGAAATGTTATTTGGGTTATCCTGCTTCCACATAGAGAAACACTTTGATCGCTTTACCAAAAAAAAAAAAATACAAAATACAAAATCTGGCAAAAAGAACCCCCAAAACACTTCTGAAAAACATCCATCACTCTGGATTTACGTATTACCATTAGGTATCAAATGTGTTCTACTCATTCAGCGGCTTTATCAAACTCGGATTAACCAATATAAGAACATACAGCTCTGTCTGACCCAGGTGGTCTGAGGTGGTCTGACCCACGTGGTCTGATCCAGGTGGTCTGAGGTGGTCTGACCCATGTGGTCTGATCCAGATGGTCTGAGGTGGTCTGACCCACGTGGTCTGACCCACGTGATCTGACCCACGTGGTCTGACCCACGTGGTCTGATCCAGATGGTCTGAGGTGATCTGACCCACGTGGTCTGACCCACGTGGTCTGAGGTGGTCTGACCCACGTGGTCTGATCCAGATGGTCTGAGGTGGTCTGACCCACGTGGTCTGATCCGGGTGGTCTGAGGTGGTCTGACCCACGTGGTCTGATCCAGATGGTCTGACCCAGGTGGTCTGACCCAGGTGCTGCTTGATGACCCTACAGGCTACTGTGGTTGCAGCAGCTTACTGGTATGCTAGATCGTAGCATGCAGACTTGATTTTCGACCATACTGGATTCTACAGTATTGGTGTTGTGAAAAACAACAAAACATTGTAGATCACTTAAAATTTCTTTTTTCTTAAAGACCTAAATATTTTACCGTATGTTAATCAAAGAAGGCAAACTCCCAAGTGCTCCGTAATACTAAATGTTGTGGTACCATATTACCTGAGATGTCGTACTGTGAAAATCTTATATAAACCCTACAGGCGACTTCCGCGGCCTCCTCACATGTGGGAGCCATGCAGAGGGTACAGATGGCAGCGCAGACTCTGAGACTTAAGGGGCTGGGGGTGGGGATGGGGGGGGCGCTACAGCTGTGTTTGACTTACATGCTCCGGCAGGACAAGATGCTGGACAAACATTATTGCAGTGCAAGTTTCTACTTAACACGCAAAGATAAAAGCTCTGGCTTCAGCTACGCATATGAAATATCTTCAGTTCAGCTGCATTTGTGTACTCTTTTCTTTTCTTTTTCATTTTCATTTTACAGCTCAGATTGATCTGCAATGGCCGAGTTCTACGGGCGCTTCTGAAGTTGATATTAAAGACATCAAGCACACAATGAAATGCAAACAATCGAATGTGTAGCGTATCATCCCCCTCACCGAATTATGGCTGGCATTCATCTTCTGAAGTTAATCTTTTAAAATTACGCTTGTTTTAACAGCCAGAAATGATCTTGCAATACACAAGTGCATTTTATATTTCGATCAAAAGACTGTGTTCTCTTCTGGAAAGATCAGTAATTGTTCAAAATAAGTGTTTCAAAAGCCAAAAGCGGGTTTCGTTAGTTGGGGGGGGGGGGGGGGGGTGTCCAAAAGGCCCTTTGCCACATCCACTTAAAACGGGGATCATTTACCACACACCATAAATGCACCTCAAATAGTTCTTCACGGTGGGATGATGTGAGTGGTTTTAGCTGCTTTGAAAAAAAAAAAACAGTGTTATTTAATAAAAGGTCAGGAAATAATCCAGTCCCCTCCACGAGTTGTCTGCTCGCTTCTTTTCAAAAAAAAAAAAAAATCTTTTTACAAGTGCTGTTTTTTTCTTGCATGATAAAATCGGCCATTAAATTGCAGCCTCTTCTCAGAGATGAACTGTCGAGAGGCGAGGGGAAACATTGTCATTTTGCAATCCTCCAGAGCATCTCGTTTTTCTCATTTGCATTTATGTGCAATCATGCAATTAGTGCTGCACAATCGAGTCCAACACAAGCTGTAGTTGTTGTTTTTTTTGAGACGTGTTTTAACGCATTTTTCAAACATAACAACTCACTGACAGCATCTAAGGAGCCATTTTCCTACCTGTCTTCACTCTGGGACTTTTATAGCCTCATTACACAGCCAAAGTAAAATGAGTTAAGGGTCTTAATGAGGGATCAAGTAGTTTAAGACCTCTCAGTGAGACGATTAAAGGTGAAAATACCAGGGGACACCTGGCATTGGACTAGCAGGAAGTGGGGGGAATCGGGCAGTGGGGGGGTGAGGGGGGGGCGGAATAGCTTTTTTTCATTTCGATGTTTCATCCTCTAACATCTTCCTTCCTTCCAAAAATCCCTGCTGGCACACACACACACTTCTCAGCTTCTCAGCATCTGTCAAGCTTTGCTGTATGTCCAAGACGAAGTTACAAACAATTAGCTCATGTTCTAATTATAAAGTCTAACGAAGTTGAGCTGGATTGTCACATTTAACAAGTTCCACTGCAGCATCACTCTGGGTGCAGGTGTTGATGAGATTTTACAAAAGCACAGGAATTATTTATAGTGTTTTCATTGTCGTTTCTCCATTTTTATTCTTTAATGTACCAAATGATGTGTGTGCAATCTGTGGGTGAATTCGCTTTCATTCATGCCGTATGGATAGACAAAGTTAAACCATGACATTGAAAATTTTATTCCAGGTATTTCTAAAAACAGCACAACTTTTATAATTTGATCAAAAAGTGATTAGAATCTCAATGGTTATCCGAGGAACGGCAGAAAAGGCCAACACCTTACCGAGGCTTATCTCTGAGGGTTAATTGCTCAAGCCTGTTATACCATCACGCGGGTTTGCTTTAACATACGTACAAGACTGGAGTATGAGCCTCCACGTGAACTCTGGCTCCATTTAAGATAATGTGATAAAGCGCATAACTAAAAATAACCTGCCTCTGGTCGTCAGAACTTGTCAGAGTCTCCACTAACGAGCGTTTCTGAGGAGACAACAGTTCCGACTGTTGCAAAGAACCACCAACAGGACGCCATCGCATACAGAGCAAGTCTCCATTTTAGCCAGTGCTGCATACATGCTAGAGGAGGCGACGAGATGGGATCCAGGCAGCCCCGTGTCTTGGACCGAGATGTTTCCATCATGATGTCCTCTGACAACATAATTATGCATTGTATCTCACTTCGTGCGGCTCGCCAAACCACATCAGCTGCAGCTCAGATCCCAGCATCCCAGCAGCAAGAGTGGAGTTGAGAGAATGGAGGGACCAAGAGGAGGAGGAGGGGTGACACTCAGAGCCTGAAGCTAAGAACATGGAATGCAAAGGCAGTAAATTGGAGACCAGACGCAGAGGGAGCTGAATGGAGATGTCAGAGGAGTGCCAGTGGTCTATCACTTTGCATCTTCGTCAGATTAAGAGAACTGGCAAGAGGAGCGGAACTCGGGCACCAAGGGGAAAGGTTGGCAAAAAAAAAAAAAAAAAAAAGTGCGTGTGGAGCGGGAAGAGAAAGTGTTAATCCCGAAGTCAGAGCTGCCACAGTGCCGAACTAGACTGGAAGGCCATCTTAAAAACATGATGAAAGATGATGAAGAGAAATCTGCCTCCACATAAGAGGATTAGGCTTGTTCTGAAAACACACTCAGTAACTGACATTATTATGTCAGTGATAAACAACATTAGGAGTTCAAGCAGAAGCCAATACATGCGGTAAATGTGACCAGCAGACTTTCCAAACTTTCACTGACTAAAGAGGACCGCACTCTCCTCCTTGACGTTCGCATTCACTTGTTGTCCACTCTAAAGAGCGGCGCTGGAGGCATAAAACAACTTTCCTAGATATGAGGATGTCCTCCAGAATCAGAGATTATAACGCTGCGTGTAATTGCCCTCGACAGCATCACACAGGAAGTGAGCTCCGAGTGTGACATCATGCATCAGGGACTTCTGTTATTAACGTCACTTTAAACAAACAACTTCGCTACAGTTGAGGAAAAGTTTACGGAGAAAAGAAGATCCCAAAAAATGGAATGTAAGTTGGAAAAAGGACATTAAAAAAGGTCTGGTTGAGTTTAATTTTTTTGTAGTACACTGGCCGCGGCCTATTTCACGATATATCATATTAAAATTCCTTTTTTCTTGTGTGTTTCCTTTATTTTTAGCTATTATTCATGATTGTCAATGTTATCTGAATTATCCTTCTTCTTTGACTGATGAAAGCGTAACAGATAAATGTAGAGTCACCTGAAACAACTGCAATACAGGTATTGAGATAATACGTCGTAATTGCTTTGTGCTTTTTATCCAAATATTGTACACAATTAGCAACAGTTAGCGCCGCTTGTGTGTGTGTGTGTGTGTGTGTGTGTGTGTGTGTGTGTGTGTGTGTCCGGGGCAGGTTTACCACACCTGAAACACAAGGGCCAGAGGAAGCCTGGAGGTGTATATTTATTAATGAGGCCATGAAGTATATGGAAAAACCATTAAAGTTCAATAGGTTCACAGATTTAGGTGATCCTAAAAATCCGTGAATGAAAATACAAGAAAAGAAAACTGAACAGTAAAAACACCACCAGCTGAGCATCAAATATTTCAACTTTTATCACATAGTTTCTGGGATTTGTTGAGGATCCTCGATATAAATATATAAAATATGCTGTGATATCTATGATGGATGGGCTGGACGGTCAGATACTGCTACCATATTAACAGTCTCGTCTATTGTGTTGTATATTTTCGGACCCTTTGCCTAAAGAGAGAAGAAGCAAAAGACGGTTCCCTCTAGTAATAAATAAGAGTGAAGTCACACCATAACAGATAATGATGGCGCATCAGCTTTAACGCTTTATTTTTCCGGTTCAAACGGCGGGAGACAACTGATTTCCTCTGATCCATTCGTCCACTTCCCTTTTGGCCTTTGTTGTAGATGTCCAGGTGCCAATCAGCCTTGTCACATCCAATAGAAGATGCCAGGTAAAGGGGGCGGGGACTCAAAAGTGGCTCCTTAAATCTCCACCTCCATTAATCACACTTTGCACGCCTGCGGTCCACCGAGCAGTGTGACAGTGGCAGCACTGAGAATGATTAATACTTAATGCGGCGTTTAAGGGAATGATTTATGCCATCTGTTAGCGGATGACACGCTGCAGAAGTTGGCTACGGCAGTCACACACACTTGTCAGCAAAGATTAAGAGAATGATACATAACTTAATCTCAGGAGCAGCAGGTCACCTCCAAAATTAGGCTGATTTTAGACCATGAAAACAAGGGGGGAGAAGAGGATGTTACAGGAGGATATGACAGGGTGGGTGTGCATAACCTCAGCATCAAATTAATTGGAGCTGGCCAGGAATTGTCCCAAGCTAAAGCAGCCATGGCGTTGACCCGCTTTTAACCCCTAACACGCAGCGGCACAGTCGTGGCTTGTTCTGTGCAAGCAGATATTGTGCAACGACCCATTTGCAGCTGCTTATCTGGGTCGGGGGCAGCAGATTAAGGCTCTCCTCAACAATGTCCTTTAGCGTCTCAGAGGGGGTTGTGGTTGTGTCCTAAAACAACCTCGGCCTCAACATCATTGAGCGAACCACCTCACCAGACTCCTTCTAACGTGAAACATCAGCACTTTAATCCTGAGCTCCTTCCTGGATACCGTCATGAGTGATGGTTGAAACATGGACGTACAGGTCACCAACCCGCACATCGTGACTGTGCCCAAGGTGCTGGGGACGAGGGATGAGCGGGGGGGGGGGGGGGGGGGGGGGGGAATGAGAAGGTGGTAATTTGTTTTTATTTTTCCATGACACACTTCAAGAAAAAAAAGGTCAAAATGTCAAGGAAAAGGACAAAATGTAACGAATAAAGTAGAAAGTGAGAAGCTTTCTTTCTCCGTCATGCACTTTGAGGGGGGAAAAAAGTAGAAATGTCGAGAATAAAGTCGAATAAAACGACAACGAAATTTTGGGAACAAACTGACGTTTTGAGATTAAAGTCGACCTTTTTGAGACTGTTTCAAAGAGCAGTTATGACTGCCTCTACAAAATGTCCAGTATTGATGAAATAAGGAAAATGCACTTCAGAATTGACTTTAGAAATACAAAAATTCTTTCTCCGTAATGTTATAAACTTAAGAGTAATTGTAGTGTAATGACATTAAAGAGATTTTGCTGAATACTGTGTCAGTTCAGGGGTTAAAATAACATACGTTTGGGGGGGGGGGGGGCCCGCATTGTTGACATTCTTCTCCTCTACCTCTGGAACTTTTTTGCTCTTCCCTGGCCTTTGTACTCCTCCCTGGGTTCCAGTTTGGTTGGGTGTCCATACAGATACAACCATCTTGCTGGATGACGGTTCTGCTGCACTAGCGCCTTCTCTGGTAGGTGAGGTTACTACAGGAGAGGGGAAGTCTGTGGTGCACCACAGAATGATGGCTGGGGGGGCATGGACCAAGACAGCTTAAACTGGTAATCTCCAATTGGGGAGAAAAATGTCCATTTAGGTACAATAATAAAAATCCTAAATCTAATGCTCCTTCAAAATCTAGTGTTTCTTTTCAATGTTTCTTTCTGTCATCAACTGAACTGACTTAAACTGGATAAGTTAGTTTGGGTGGAGGTCCCCTAGGAAAACTACACACGGTTGTGTCTTGGTTTTTAACATGATCCAGAGGCAGTTAAAGTGATGAAACTGAAGAGACAGGTTATTCGCTGAGGCAGAAGAAGAAGAGGCAGCACGGAGAGCTTCGGAGTCGTCTGCAGGAACAGCCTCTCAATGACTGTCGCTTCCTACTTTGATTTGACTGTGAAATGCTTGACAAGTTTTCATGTATTAAGCCACATAAGTTGACATTACAAGTGATCTTGAGTTAGAAAAGGTTTGTCGGTGACCTCTGAGTTTAGAGCCTCAGTCAGCTCTCTTTTATCATGACAGACTCCGCGCAGGTGCTCAGATTGTGTTTAATGCTGGACCAACTGCGATGTCAATCACCATCCATCAGAAAGGTATTTTAAATTCTAGATGAGACCCTTACAGTTCTGAAAATGTCAGACATGTCAGGCTGAACTTTGAGGATTGGCTAATAATTTCCGTGCTTGTCTTGGTCTTCACAATCACATAAATCACTCAGTTATCTGACGGTTGCCATTATTCCTTTGCTGCTCTTATTTAGAGGTGTCCAACTTTCAAATGTGAGCAAATACAGAGTCTCGGTAAATTACAAATGGCTAGAAGCTGAGTAAATAAAACCAGACTTGGGTTAAAAGGCGACCTTTTCTAAATGGCTATTGTACAGTTAAGCAGGAGACACACTTACGGGATACGGCTTTCCCCTCCCAAGTCAGTAAATGCTTGATTATCTGATGGTTCTAAAGATTATCTTGTCAGATTCTCCTGTGGTGTGAGGTGTGTTTGGAGTGATTTTATCCTGCACGGTCTGCTAGGGAGACGCCCTGTTTTGAAATGGTAGATATTAAACGTGTACAAAAATCAAGCGGAGACGACGCGTCACGTGGAACGACAGTCAATCAAAGAGCGATACGACTGAAGATGGGAGCAAAACAAATACAGAAACGTGGAGCGTGAAGCGAGATGGACCTCAGGAATGGAGGACCAACTTGTTCGTTTGTGGCGACAAAGTGTCTAATAAACAAACACGCAATCAAGCGGACAAGGAGGGGACCAGGTAGCTAACAGCTAGCCACATTTAGCTTTGTTACATGTACCACAATTGTTCACCCTCAAGTCTCACTGAATCGCACCACATTTCGAGTTTTGTGGGGACTCCTGTTGTTGGTGGACGGGATCTGTTAGTGTGTTGGTCTTCTGGCGTCTCCCCACAGACTCAAAGAAATCCCTGTTCAATCCATCATCATATGTGCTCGTGCGTGGGGTCCGTCACATTTCCTAAATAGGTTCCCATTTTAATTTTGTGTGTGTGTTTGTGTGTGTGTGTGTGTGTGTGTGTGTGTCTGTGTGTGTGTGTGTGTGTCAGGCCTTACCAACAAGTATCCTCGCGTCTCAAGACTTGACTGCAAATGAGTAGCGTTATCTCTTCCTGCCCCCCTCCCTATTCACCCTGTTATATTTACATATTCAAACAAACTGTCAAAGCCGCAAAACAAACAATTTGTTATCCACCAGAGTTTGCGTGGTTAAAAATACTCTGCATCTGATCTGCATAAAAACTATCAGTCTTTCGTCAAAGATTATTGGTTCTCCCTGCGCCGCCACCCCCCCCCCACACACACACACACACACACACACGCCCACACACACACAATTCTTCAGAGCTATCAGATGACAAGGTGAACACAAGGGTAATCAGGTTGGTCACCGCTTTGAATCTTCCCACTCTGGATGGTTACACTCTCGTAGCCCGTTTGATGTTCTTGCTGGGAGTTAATCGACAAAATCAGTCCATGAGCAACACTCTGATCCTCACTACAGCCAATAAACAGCCAAACCTCATTCCAGATTAATGTTCGCACTGCACTTTTCTGCCATTGTTCCACAACCGAGATCAAAAAGAACTGCAACCACTGTACTGAGACGAGGGTATTTCTATTCTTAACCAAACCCCACTGGGGGACATGAGATGGGTGTATGGGTGTGTGTGCATGTGTGTGTGTGTGTGTGTGTGAGTGTGTGTGTGTGTGTGGAGTAGTTTAACTGCAACAGTGCCCAAGAATGTGAGGGCAATAAAAATAAATATACACGATGCAAAAATGATCAAAGAAACTTCACCTTGTAAATGTTTTCATCATTCGTGGGTGCTGCTTTTATAAATGCCCATAAATGATAAGAGGAGGCAAAACAAAATACGAACTAGGATGCTTGATTGGCCAAAAACAAAATAGCTGTGTGAAACCAGGTATCTGGTCCAGTTCATTTAGTGACAGTAACCTTGACACCTTATTTCTCCATACAGAGGTCTGCAAATGCATCGATACAAATGGAAGTAGGTTGGAAACTCTCGTTTGCTCTGAGAATTTTTGTTCCGGTATTTGTTCTGACTACACTGATCACATTTGACTTCTACAGTGGCATTCAAACCAACCATGTGCACGCTAGAACAATGTGAGCTAACTTCTGCTTTTTCTGCAAACCTATTCAGAGACATTTTGAGAGGCGCATTTCTGGGTAAAACCTCCTCTCTTTATGATCCATTTTTGGCAACGAATGACTGTAGTTTTTTTTTTTGTCGAGCTTAGGAGAGAAGAAATAGTTTTGTGTTCGGAACCGAGCTGTAGATGGTGAATGTTTACTGCAACAGTGTGTGTGTGTGTGTGTGTGTGTGTGTGTGTGTGTGTGTGTTTAAGAGTCTTTGCATGACACACACACACAAGACATTGCATAAATATCTACATACGTGACAATTTCTTGCAAATAAAAGAAATCAAATCAAAATCTAGGTTTCCAAAAAGAGAGAAAATTATTATTATCTCTCATTATCTCACTCCAAGCTAATCAACGGATGTTCGTGTCACCTTGAAGGGGCGGGCTGTGTATTATGCGAAGTAACACCAGTCATCAGTACGTGGAACCAGGACATCCAAGTACGTCATCCACCTGTTGTGGTACTGGGGTTTATTCACCCTCATCAGACGTGTTCTCCCTTGACCTACAATATTTTCCTTTGCTTGTGATTATGCCTTTGCTGTCTATTAATAGAAGAGGATGTGAAAAATATAAATTACTTTTAGCGCACACAGTGCATGCCACTAAGGAAATGCTCCACTAATGAAAATATCTACCCCAAAAACTTTGCGGGTTCCTCCTCAGCTCATGCTCCACCACTCCACCACGCCGAATGAAAGTCAGATAAAATCCTAACTTGTTTGGTGGATGTTAGCGTCTACGAGGGACACTCCCACCTCAGGAACGCGCTGCAGGACTGCTTTGACTGCTTTCAGCATCTAATTGTCCCTGTACCAGCAACACTCGTGTCTCCTTCCTGTCTTGTCACTATTTTTTTCCCTTTTCTTTTTTCCAAAGAACTGCACTCGAGCAACCGCAGTGACGCAGCGACTCCACCTATGTGTCCTCCTCTACTAAAAACCTAATAATATGAGTATGAGAACCCGGACCCAGCATGGCAGCCTGCAGCGCTCCTGATTGATTGACTGATACACAGTGGTAAATCAACAAGCAGGGCGCCTTTTCAATCACAGCTGAAGAACTTTGAACACGAGTAACAGCTACCATCTTGCCTGTGGCAGTTTCAGCTCGCTATAAACACGAGCACCTGGCAGTCCTTGCGCACGGCGAGAGCTCCTTTTGAGAAAGAATCGGAATTCTTGTCAAGTGTAAAAGTATGTACTCTCTTTAGTTCCGCCCTTGATTGGTTTGTATTGGGCCACCTCCTTGTACCAGGCCATCAGCCATGATGATTTCCATTATTCCCAGGCCCAGTGGCACAATGAAGGAGACTCATGGATGGACAAGGTCCTTGAAGGTGCCGTCAGGTAAGCCCTCGTCTCCTGCTGACAGCAAGGAGCCGTTCATCTGAGAGCTGAAGCCATCAGAGGCCTGCAGGTACAGTAATAACCCCTGTGTTAACTGCACGTTTGAGACGGCGCTTTCTCCAGAGGAAACAATTACCAGAGAGCACGTCTGTTCTTTTTTTTTTTTTCTACCTTGTCTGTAATTTTTAGAAAAAGCATTAAAAATTACAGAGCCCTGGAGAAATTATTGTAGCACTTAACAGTGATTTAGTCATGCTTGTGGATTTAAATAAATATTTGACAACCGCATTTGCTGCATTATTTCTGATGTTTTTTTTTTTTTAATTTTCTGTTCTACTTAGAGGGAGCCATTTACTGCAATCCATCTTGAGAGCAAGATCTCCCTGTTTCAGAAAATGACGGACTGCCAATTTGTCCATTAAAGCAGCCATTACTTCTAGACTCACAGCAAAAGAAATTACTTTCCAACAGCACCAATAAATCTGGATGTTTGTCTTTTTTTTTAAATAAATATATTTTAATATTAACATTTTGATAATGCTTGACAGCATCTTGGCCTGTCCCTGAAGCATAAAAGGGAAGTGATGAGAGCAGGAGTGATGCCTTTTTGGCAAGAATAATCAAAAAATAAGACAATTTTTTTGAAGTGTTTACAGTCTTTTTTCTTTTTTTTTTAGCTTTACCACTCACACGCAGAATCTTGGGAGGACAGGCTGGAGGATTTGTAGGAGACACCTGCAGCTGCATGCATGAATAACTGAGGGCAGTTTTGTACAATTTTACTAAATTATCTCATTTCCATGTCAAAGAAAGGGTAGCTAGAAATTCTCTACAAATGTTGGAATATTTGATGCATCATCATTTGCATATCCTTGCACCCTATGAAACTGATTCATGGTTTCTATTGACTCAATTAGAACTTTGTTGCCTCAAACTGGGTCATCGCTTTTCCCGGCAAAAAAAAAAAAAAAAAAAATCACAGCCAAAACCTCAGCGAGACAAATTTGCTGTCAGTCCCGGCGCCACTTTTATGTATGAACAGCGAGCTGTCACCAGGACGGAGGGAGATTAAAGGGGAAAAAAATGAAGGGAGGGGTGGAGAGGAAACATCGTCGATCCTGCATCAGGCCTAACAGGTCGATAGGGGACCAACGAATGTCTAATAAGCCAATGATGAACCCGGAGCGGTCCCTCTAGTGGGGGCCAGGTCCGCTTCTAACAAATGTGTTATTGACCTCACGCAGACCGGAGCAACCAGTCATAGAAACACACTCTATTTCAGAGAGAGTGAGAGATGAGACGAGGGAGACTTCTGCAGCGGCTTCAAGTATTGATTACACAATCCTGGCTGCGCACCCCAGTTAATGACGACCAGGACGTAATTGACACACAAGAGCTGCACAGCCGTGAGTGATGGAGAAATCATTAGAACATGTTCTGTTTGAGAGGGAATTCCTAATAACCTCAAATTCAATTAGAAACACTTCAAAGTTGAACCAAATGGATATTAAATTGTTGCAACAAACTATGAGACAAACTTTTACCTGTTTGCATTCACTTTTAAACAGCAAAAGCTGTGTTTTCAGGGTCAGCTAACACAGGATTTTTGAAGATATCCATGTAAGGAAGTTAGAGAATATTGATATATTTGTTGGGGTTTTTTTGACGGCGGTTGAACACACACTTGTGAAAAAGATATTTAATGGAAGCGTAATAATTTGCAGATATCATTATGATATATTACAAATAGAACAATAAACTTTATCATCCAAAATTATGATCAAAGCACCGAAAACAAAAATCATCTCATATTGGACAACATGCAGGCCAATATCCATAATTACAGAGGGTCAATACCAGCCCATGTTATCAGTCTAATGTATCAGTAAGTCTCTGCCAATTTTGTAATATGTTTTTTACCTTCACGGTTAATCAGCCCTTAATATGAAAAAAAAACATCAACAGTTTTCCTCTATGAAACAGTTGGAAAGATTCTGCGTAGAAGCGCCGTGGCCGTCGTTGACGGACCCTCAGCTGACAGATGGTTCTAGCTCAACATTAACAAATAGAACGCTTGCATTTGAATAATTCCCTCAAAAATTCATGTAGCACTAATGTGTTAATAAGTGCTATTGTAGTTCATCACATATACATAAATGACTTTAGCTAATGAAGATAAAATGGTGGAGAGACTATATTAATGTTTTGGCTCCAAACAGAATTGTAGAATGCACCAACCTCCGTACGGTGCTTCCCGGAGGGTTATCACCAAGCGCTAACAATAAGTCAGGAGCACATTAAAACCATTCCATCTGCAGTTATTCATCAAAGTGATTCAGGAATATTAACTACTGCTATGCAGTTGCATGCCGTGCATTATGGATATGACTTATGGAGCTCTGAGGGTGAATTACAGTCACACAACAGAGTCCACTGAGTCAGACAGCAATGTGGCCAGCTATGCTTCACCTGTGCGTGTGCATGTGTGTGTGTGTGTGTGTGTGTGTGTGTGTGTGTGGGAAGGCTCTCATTAAGAGGGAAGAGTACAGCTTGTCCTTTATCTTTTACATTCATATTTTCCCCCAGATAGTTTCTCTCTGCTACCTTAGCTGGTTCAGTATCACACTGCCTTATATCTGTCTTCAATTCCCCCCAGAAAAGAAATAAATAACTGATGTGTCTGCACAAACGAGATAATGAGATTAAATTACACTACGGCCTGCGTGAGGAAAAAAAAAAAGGTCTGACTTGTGTATATGTTGTTTGTAATTTATTAGCAATTAAAAACGAACAACAAGAGCAGCGAGAGTTCCCATGGGGCTTATAATAAAGTAAATGCTATGGGGTAACCATAGAGTGTTAGCTTTAGTTTTAGTTAAGCCTGGAGCACAAAACTGAATACCATGGAGGATATTGTTCAATCACTGCTGGTCATCAGAATCATAAAGAACACACACAAATGACACCATTTACTGTACATGCAGGAGCGAGCAAGCAGGCACACACACACACACACACACACGTTCAGATTTCTGAGAAACTTGCATGATCAAATATGGGGGGAGGTTTTCATCTACGGCCGACGTTACAAATCTTCATTGTGACACATATCATAACCAGCTGAGGGATAGGTTCACATCAAGCTCCTCTCTTTCCCGACCTGTTACAGAGACTCTAATCGATGCCTCTATTACATCACGGCTTGATTACTGTAATGGCCACCGCCTTGGTGTTCCCACTCAAACATTGAATAAATGACAGTAGGTCCAGAATTCAGCTGAAAGACTTCTCTGCCACGCAAGGTCCTACGGGAACCCTTCAGCAACTGCATTAGCCCACATTCACTTTAAAGACCTACTCGCACAACAACATTTACTTCCTCAAGAGGCAGCAGCAAGTCTCTGTTGCAATACCACTTTCTTCCTCGGGAGGCAGCAGCGTGTCTCTGTAGCGTGGAGACCGTACTGGTGGCGTGACAGTGGCTCTGTAGCAGCGGCAGGCGACTTTTAGGAAGTAAATCTACATTGAAAAGTTTCACCCTCAGCTCATTCTAAGAAGGTGAGCATTTACTACATTCTTACACCAACCTGCTGGTAGTCTCCCTCACCCCCCTAACCAGGAGGTGAGTGAAACTGAAGGCACTGGCTTGTACTTTAAAGAATGAAGAATGAATAGACAGGAATAGATGTTCTTTATTCATGGAGGACCTGATGCTATGTGCCTTGACAGACAGCAACAGTGGTTGGAGAAGTAGTGCAAGGGTCAACAGGAAAGGAATAAATGCATCATTACTTAATGCATCTTAACTTTGGCATCAGTATTTCTAAATATTTAGATGTACAACAGATGGGTGTTGTTAAATTTTTACCAATACTCATACGACATATCGACACGCTCATCAATACTACTTTCTATAATTTGGGGCAGAAAGAGTGAAAAAAAAGTTTTTGCCACAATGTAGTGCCTTGTCTGACTTGTCACAGGACGTTGCTACTCAGCTTTTTGGAAAATGTGTTAAATAATGAAGAGGATCAAAGTATTATAATGACAAATCAGACACAGTTCATCTCAAAGGAAACTAAAGCTGCTTATCATAAAGGTACCCATTCCCATCTCCTAACCCGATACCCACCCAAGCTTCTCTTCCACGTCGTGTGGGGTTTGCAGGAGTGTGAGGCGGAGTGTGTGATAAATATCCTGTTGGGTGCTGACGAAGCAGGTCCTGGAAAGTCCCCTGGTGCAGGAGGCTAATCACAGTGATTACTCTGGAACCCTTCTGTCTCCCAATGACAAACAACCGTGACCCTCACTCAGAGAAACACAAAACAGGAAATGCTCAAAACATTGATTTCTTCAGTCGCAAATCCTAATGAACACGTTCAGTCATAAGATTGTCGATGTTCTTTTATCACAAGGCTGAGAGAGCAGAGAGACGCTCTTTGATGAGCAACAGATGATGATGAATCCATGCGGGGATTCAACACGTGAACAGCTGATGATTGCACTCAGCTTTTCATGACCTGGAACACGAATACCTGTAACAACCAGTGTAATGGATGTATACAGAAGCATCGTGTCAAGTTTGGACGAGTTTCCCAGGTTAATCCTAAAAAACAATATTTGCGTTTGTGATCGGAGCTGATACTATGTGTAGACAGAGTTCCATTCAACAAAACATTAATTATGTAAACTCAACAAACGCAAACTAAGCTGATCCCTCTGGCTTCTAGTTCCCTACATGTCTCGTTCTCTTCCTCTACATCCATCCCTCCATCCCACAAATCATGCATGCTCAGACACACACACACACACACACACACACACACACACACACACACACACACACACGCACGCACACACAATATGCACTGAAGCAGAACGCATCTGGCGACACAGCCCGTCAATCTGTGTGGCCTTGCTGCAGGATCACACCGGCTCTGGCCAGTCTTGCTGCTGGTGTTGATTTGAGGCTTCACAAAAGATGGCATGACATCCTGCGGGGGGGGGGGGGGGGGGGGTATTATGAGGAAGGGGTGACACATGGAAGGAAAATGATGAAGGAAAGACAGTAGGAGGAGGAGGAGGAGGCCAAGAACACGTTATAGAACATCTGAAAATAATGTGAAAATAGAGGCCCTTGAGGCCAGCCTAAGGGGTCTAAGGGGTGTGTGTAAGTTGGGGGGGGGGGGTGTCAAATGAATAGAGCAGGTCAATCAAGATGTGAAAAGAGCACTGCGTGAAAAGAAAGTGTAGCAAACGGAGCAAAACCTTGACGAACTACAAAAGCGTTACCGCCGCTGCTAACCTCCTGCGCTCATTCTTCCTCAAAGTAAGAATGACTTTTGCTGAGCATGCTGGAACGAGCAGAGAGTTAATAGAAGCCATCAGAGCCAGGACATGATGCACAATGGAACTGAGAAAACCTCTGGCAGATGTGCAAAGAGCACTTCACAACATCTTCATATACATCCAGCTCCTTCAGGCACAAACTGAACACGCCACCCACCACACGGCCACCACCACTGAGACAGTTCACTTGATAACATGGGTGCCAAATGCGTTTATGTGTCCTGCATGTATTTGTCACCGGTTGAGAACACCGGTATCATCAATAACAACAAACATGGGACAAGAAAAGTAACACTCATTCGATATGTGTGGAGGAGCGGGCTTTCTTTTACTGGGACAGGGTTGTGATGTCAACATGACACCCAGGTCATTTTCACCCCTAAACCAGAAACACTGTAACTACGTGGCACCGCTACGCTAACGATGCATGCTAACAAACCGATAACCAAAAATGAACCGAAGTCAGGGCTGAAGGGATGAACACAGCTCCAAAATCAGTTTTTAAACACACATTTACTGATCAAAGCATTCAACTCAGAAACTCATACACCGACGAGAGCTCCAAAACAAGGATGCAGAGATGCAAAAGACAGGAAAACTCAACTTGCAGAATTAATAAAATTGCTTTAAATAAGTTTTCCTGCATTAGAAGAAGAAAAAAACATATACGATGTATATCAGTGTCCCTAAAAGATACATTATCATGAGTATTTCATTGGCATGAATTATAATTATTAGAAGCAAGTATCTTTCAACAGTAGAGACTCTTTCTTGTCTAATGATGAGTAGCTATACGAGCACTGTCAAATCTGTAATAGTACTTTTTTGTATCACTGGTTCTGTTTTGGGTGATTATTAATGGGTTGGGTTTTTTTTGGATGTGTGCTTTGTTATTCATTTAAAATTGACAAAAAATAAAAGCAATCTTCAATGAGTCTTTTATTGTTAATATATTACAATACTGCAAAACTACAACTAGCGTCACCTCCGACATGTGTTCGTCTGGAAAAAAAGAGATCAAACTCAAAGAGATATGTACAAGAAAAACTAACAATATTAAAGAAATGGGATATTTTTATTTGATATATTACTGAAATACCAAGGCTGTCCATCAATTTTGTGTCCAGCGACTAATGATTCATGAAGTCATTTTTTTTGTCCATAAACCAGACACACATCATAATTATACTGACACAAATATCCTGGAAGTCATAAGACAAAACTTCTCCAAACACCCCGATACAAGCAGAGATAAGAGAGACACTGTGGTCCAAACAGCACAGCAAATCTCTGCTGGCAGACAAATCTCTATCATCTCACAGTAATGTCTCCATATCACCAAGCCCTAATATCCCATATCTCTAGCAGAGATGCAGCACATAGTCCAGAGGCATTACAAACCGAAAGGCCGTTCAGCAATTTTTCCGCACAAACCCTCCCTGCCCTTTTATGAAAACAACCCTGCTGCCGACTGCAGCCAGCAGAAAAAAGCGAGTCCTAATCACATGAGCTTTGTTTCAGTGTGAAGATAGTTGGAGGGTTGGTTTTTTTTGTTGTTGTTGTTTTTTAGGAGGATGATTTTATCAAAGGCCATGGAGAGAGGGCACTATTTCTCCACACAACCAGCCCATCCCGGGCCCTGAAAAGGCTCGGTAAAAACAATCCCAGTGACAGGAAGCTCTCCACCCTGTGCTCAGCTAGAGGCCAAAACACTGCGAGGCTGCTGAGATAATAACACAAAGCGTTATGAGTTTTCATGTTCATATAACCACTAATGAGCTACCTGAATGAGTGCTTTTGTCTGGGTTTGATGGTGCCTTGTGGCTCCACTGTAAACCCCTGCCACATACACTGCCATTATAATTGACTGGTGGATCTGCAAAGTTGTAATTTTCCCGAAATTAAAATTCTACATAATCGTACGTGTCCACGTGCTCCCTGCTCGCTCTCCGAGCGATGACAGATTGCCATGACAACTTCATTTTCATGATGTTATATTTCGACTCCTTAGAGCCAGAGGTTGGAGTCATCTCCAGTTTTCTTCACTTCATGAAAACATTTTATCAAAGCGGCAGCTCCGCAGAATTCCGGCGAATCTGGCCTGTCAGCTTGAGACTGACAACAACAGGGCGGCTGTCAGCAGGACGTGCAAGATGTGAGATTTTCTCTCCCCCGTTCCCACCCCTCATCTCCATGTGTCTGCATCTCCCCTGCGTCGCCTGCCACCACAACCAACCCTCCTTTTCCCTTCTTCACCTTGACCAGGATCCTGAACATTGAACATGACTGGGGAGCCGACAAGCCCAAGCGCGCGTGCGCGCGCGCGCGTGTGTGTGTGTGTGTGTGTGTGTGTGTGTGTGTGTGTGTGTGTGTGTGTGTGTGTGTGTGTGTGTGTGTGTGTGTGTGTGTGTGTGTGTGTGCTCTGAAAAATTTGTAGGTCAGAAAAAAATAGCCTCACTGGGAGTCTGACAGAAGGTTTAGGAATATGTTTTAGTCTGGGCTGCCACTAAAGCCTTGCTGATGCCATTTGCTGTGTGAGGAATACAGAAACTGCTGATAGAAATGTTCTGTACCAACAGGTGAGCACTGACACAAAGCAATTACAACGTACTAGAGGATAAGAGGAGAGACTATTCATGAAAGTGGCCTCAACAACAGCTCCCACAAGAGATTTAAAGTGTTTAATCTGAAGCACGAGGTCTCATGCACAAGGCTTCCACAGTTTTATATGGGGATGATTTGCAAATGGTCTGGTCTTCAGTGTTGTAGAATAGTTGACAGAGGTTATAGAGATGTTCATTCATTTTGCTACAGCCCATCAATACGGAGGGTTAGCAGCCAAACTATTCAGGCTGTTACCATGGACGCAGACCAACAAGTAGCTGTTGAGGGCCAGTGTCTCCGCTGCAGCCGCCAGCTTCTTGGTGAGGTTGTCAGAGGTGCCGCGGACAGAGAAGCTCTGACTGAGGAGCAGTGGATGCTCAGAGCTAGCTTGACTTCACGCCACCTGCTCACAGTGTTTTTCAAATGGACTGCATATTCCATCAGCGGTATTACAAGAGCTTTACATGAATGCCTCATTCACACACTGATGTGAGGCTCAGAATCTTGCTCAAGGACACTTCAACGTGATCCCCCTTCGGTTATCTACTCCACTCTACCTCTCAGCTGTACCGCTTTGTCAATACCGTAGGCGAATACAGAGAGTTGCCAGTTCATTTCCCCAGGACCGGAAGGAAAGTGAAGAAGTGGCATTGGCCCTGCCTTCATTACCACGGCTGAGTTGCCCTTAAGCAAGGCACTTGCCCTGACTGCTCTGGGCAGGTTCCAGTCAGTCTTGATCACTTGATGACTCCAACTCTAGGTACTGAACTGGCTCTTTGCCATCTACATGAGCATAGAGGTCATGGCGCTACTTTGAGCGTGATTAGCATGTTTCACTCCTTACCATCAGCAGCCTAATAGAGTGTGTATGCAAATTAACCCGCAGACTGGCATGCATAAAAGAGCAAAGACATTAAGTGTTAAAAAAAAAAATGGTTCCCAGTGAATATCCAAAAAGGTCTTTTTTCTTGAAATGCCAATCAAACAAACCAGAGGAACCAAATCATTTTTTAAGTCAAACAGTGGAATGTCAGAGCAGTCAAAATGAAAAAAAAAAAAAAAAAAAACAATAGCCAGGAAGCTATGTGACATGTGATTGTTCCTATGAATAATACCACAGTGATTCTTGCTAAATTTGTAGCCTCAGGTAAATCTCGGGGGCACAGAGAGCACTAGTTTATAAACCCAATCCCATCTCAATAACATCGAGAGAAAAGTCAAAAGGTGCTGCAGATCAATTCAAGTTAAAAGAGGTTAATTTAGTTTGCCCTCAGAGTAATTAAAGGGCGAGCGTGTGACTATGCATGACTGAAAATGTTTGTGCATATTACCTGTGACAGAAGTGGGGATGGTAGTGTGGTGTGAATGTGCGCAAAAAAAAAGAAGAAGAAGAAAAAAAAAGGACAGAACAATGAGAGCTGTGACTGATGAAATCTTGGTGAACATGTGTGGGCAAGCACTAAACCAAGAGGACGAGTGTGACTTTTATCAAGCAAATTATGGAAAGGAGTTTCTAGACGGGTGCCTGCTCATTACCTGAGGAAGAGTCACTTCGCAAATTACAGAGCAGCAAAACGTTCCAGGTGTAACAATTGACCCTCCTCCTCTCCAGTCTGTAATCGCACACCCCCGCCCACATGTGGAAACACACACACACACACACACACACTCTTTTGCACATGTCATTTTAGCACACACATTAATAAAAGAATGCACAAATTTAGTTCCAGGTGTGACATTTGCACCCTGCACAACTGTCACCATCAAGACTTGGTTGGTGTAATCAAGTTAATCTGTACAGCGGGAACTGGCTAATGAAGTTACCTTCTTCCATCGCCCTCGGCTGGCAAATTATGTCTCTGTCGGGGGCCTTTTAACCTCCGCGTGCGCGCATGTTTCCCCCTACAACCGAGAGAAACACACACCTACACACAGCAGTCTAATGAGTGCCTGGGGAGGCAGGAAGACACACATAGTCAAAGACAGGTCTGGCTTTGAGCTCAGGCTTCTCCTGCCTTGAATACTCAAAACACTTCACAGAGGATGCTGTAGATCCCAGAGAAGCCCCAGAGGCTGAGAGGACGAGGACAAAGACAAGAGACACGGCCCTGACGAAACACGTAGAGGGACGAACGAAGACAGAGAAGTCTGGACCACAGAGGAGGAATTACTGTAAATCTACTTTTATTTGATGTCCAGTTTATGAGCGACTTTAAGGGAACAGTTTGAGTTTTCATTGCTGAAGCTGTAAATTGGGGATATCATCTGTTGAACAGGCTTGAAGCCATTATGAGGATTTTCACTTGATCCCTATCAGCTATGCTTAATTTTCTCCTTTTTTTTTTTTTTTTTAGGGAAGCAGACATGTCAGAGTGAGTGCTGCTGAGGAAGTGAAAATGGCTGTGAGAAAGCCGACACAGTCAATGTCAATGATTCCACACTTTCTGCAGCTGCTTCACAATAACTTCCAAGAAAACAAACAGATGGCACTTGAAACACCAGTTTTGAACAGAGAATTATTTATTGCGATCCATGCTGTTCGTGCAGAAAATCTAAGCAATATGATCATTAGCTGCTGCTGCTACAGGACACTGCTTTTGCTTGTTTGACAGACTACATGAAATAACAAATAAAAGAATAGAAGTCTTATCTTTGGAATACTAAAGGAATGTTTTCCTGTTTATAAATGATTCTTAAAAATGTAACTAATGCACTGTTAAAAAAAGAGCCCCAGAGCGTTTTTTTTTTTTTTTTAAACACCTCCAACCGCTAGCTCATTATTAGGAGGCTGCTTCAGTCCTGTGTGATCATCAAAGATCCTCAAAGTCAGACTGTCAGGCTCCTGTATGATTCCATATTTCAACTTCTCATAAATCTGCTGTGGCTTCCATGATGAAGTGTTAAGTTGGACACGCAGAGCAAAATCTTCAGCTTCTGCCGAGTAATAAAATCTCAATTTTTCTTCTCTTTCTTCGTCTGAACGTTCCAGCACAAAGCTGAGTGGTCAGAATGAAGCGAGTCAGGAGATTCTGCTTGGTCCTTTTCTGTGTGGATTCAGGTTTTACTTTCCCCTCTTAAGTAACGTGGCTTTAAAACCGATGTGATCGTCTGTAAATTTAACGATTTCTGCCAGAACAGCGGGTGGATAAACACTTAAGTAGGCTGCTGCCTTGTTAAGCCGGGAAAAGCTTGTGCAATACAAGTAAATGAACTAGGACCGCAAAAGAGCTCCATATAACTTTTGAAATAAAAGAGATGTTTCAGGTGCCAACGGCATTCAATATTTAAAAATACTAAATCATGTACTAATGCTTTAATGATCAATTACAAGCTTCTGACGGGACCAACTACCGTGACGCCAGGTCTGGCCTCGTCTTCTCTTCAAGCAGAATATGGGCTTTGTTCTTTCATGAATCATGGAGAAAAAAAAACACACTCTTGAATTATTCAAGTTAAAAGGGTTAAAGTTTATTTATCCGCTCCGAGGGAATCGCATTTTAACTTCAGTCACCCTCAGTACTGACACAGGAAATGATTCAGGCGTCACAAATCTACCGACCCAGCCCTGATAACATGTAACCGCTTTCCTTACCATGAACAGCAGCGCTGCACAATGTGGGGGCACACAGCGATTCAGCTACCAGGTTTCTAAAAATGGACGTATTGATATAGAAAAGAGATTATCACTCTGTTGACTTCACTTGTTCGTCCTCTACGTTCGTACAGCGGATGGAAGCTCGTGTGAGTGTTTGGGGGTGTCAAATGGAGGTTGGGAGTACTTGAATAGTAACAACTTAACTAGTTAAATGCAAACGTGTTGACTGTTCGTCCAAGCAGTTTAAGATGTTACAGGATTTTTGTCCAATGTTGATATTTAAAATAATAATTTGGCCAATAGATGATGGGCTTTTTATGGGGTTTTTTTTTTCTTATTCCACCTTTTATAGTGCAGGACGTTCAAAAAATTTGAAACGATCAGGATAAAAAGAATAATGATTTTGAAGTCTTTTAGCCTTTTATCATCTTTAAGGACAAATTCAATCCTACATGGGCAAAGTGTTACTGTCACACCAACCTCAACCACTGATACCTGGGACTGTCTTCTGCAGTGGCCAGCATCAGTCAATTCTGGTACTGACGCATATTTAACAAAGACTTTTAACTAAAGATGACAAACTTGATTTTTAACAAACTGGCAACCCAGATGTTTGTAATGGATGGCGAAAGCCTGAGTAGATAGAATATTAGCTGCTACAAAAAGATGTTATTTTCCATCTACTTACTTTGATTAAGGAGAGAGATTATTCAGCAAACGATGATCCAATGCTGGAACCATCTATGAACATCACATTTTCTTCACTATACATCTTCCTGTCAACCTCACCTTTCACCCACTCTTCTCCCACTATTAATTCTTACCAGAACATATCAACCGCAGGTGCAGCCACAGACATTTATTGCAACTAAAGAAATATCTTTCTTCCCCATCTCTGAGGAGAAAGGCGGACAGACCAATTTTAAATCCTTCAGCAGGAGCTTGTGGCGCCACAGGGACTCAGTGGACTTGGATAAATCCTCAGTTCCATGGCCTCAGCACTGAATGAGCCCCTTCCCCCAAGAGTGCATGTGCCTAACCATGCCAACAGGCGAGCGGTGAAGCGAGAAACCCTCCTCTGAGAGGTAAAACCTAGTTAATTCATTTGCAGTAATGACAGTCTGAACAGCCACTGCATCTGCCCAAAAACCACCGAATCCCAATCTCCCACTTTCACCAACACACGAGGGCTCACAGAATCAGACACCGGCTCCTTATTTCGGCTCAGAAAGAGGAATTAAGAAGTCAAGTTATCTGGGATAAGTGTTCTCCTTTTTTTTTTTTTTTTTTTTTCTTTTTCCTTTTCCTGTCAGGAGTGAATAAAGCCAAGTTACCCAGACGAATACATTCCTGTCTGCCTCTTGTTCTGGCAGCTTTACCTCAGACGTGCCTGAGTTAGCCAGTTCCTCTGAAGGGATTAGCACTTAAACACTGAGGAAAACAATTCCCTGTTCCCTTTTCAACAGGGTCAAAACAAAGAGCTGCTGCGTCACGTCATGCACTGATAACTCTCCACCTGCAGGAACATTCTCGACAATACAAAAGAAATAAAATGCAAAGGTTTGTTGTGAATGAGAGTCATTAAGTGACATGAGATGGGCTATTTGATGCAACCTTTTCTGTTCGGAACTACAGTGCCTAATACTCACATACTACCCGGGTCCTGTGTCTTTTCTAAAGGGCAACAAATGGCCTCACTTACAGAGGTGGTGCAGAGGGCTGCAAGCATCAGATTACCTTCTGCGTCTCATAATAAAAGCTATTGGGCTAACAAGCGGGGAGCTGTCTTACCACATGCTAAACACAGGCTATTCATTGCAGCAGCAAGCATTTCCTAAAGTAGAGGAGGGCAAGGACCCGAGGGGATCAGGCTTTTAGTTCTGCCTTACAGCTCGTTCACTCAGTTAATGAGAACATTAATTACATTCGGCGGAAATATCTCAAAAACAGAAAGCGTTTGTGTGCATTTGTGTTTGTGTGTGTGTGTTTCTGTGTGTGTGTGTTTCTGTGTGTGCGTGCGCGCGTACTCACTAGAGAGACGAACAATCATTCATGTTTCGTTTCAAAGGTGCTGGTGTAAGGCAAATATTTCTGAACACTGCTAAAATACCTCAGGGAGGTGTACAGCAAAATATTACCATTTTCTAATTATGTTGAGACAAATGATAAAAGTTAGAACGTGAGAGGAAGGAAGAAAAAAGGCGAGAAGGTGGAACGCTGCTGCACATTGTGGGTAAACAAAGCTATCTGCAGTAAAGCCTATCAGTGAAGGGCGAGGGATCTCTGCATCACCAGGGTTCTATTGTCAGTTGTCTTATTGTCACATGATACCACTGCTAAGCAGAGTAATACCCATATTAGCCACTATTCTCCTAATGCCTTTTCTCCTGTCCCTTTTGATCAGCCAACTTCCAGCCATAATCCGGGTCTAAGCTGGTTCTTAATTACCCTGGCTGTCCGTGCAGACAAAGACCAGGACCGACCTGCTCGGAGGTCTCTGTGTACTAACACAACACACAATGGCTGCAAAGTCTAAGGAGGATTCGAGCTTTTTGATCTTGGTGCCGCAATGTATTTATCATCAGAAGAATATGTGCAGTATGCTAATGTGTTCATTTGCATTTTCACACACACACGCACACACATACACACACACACACACACACCCACACACACACACACACACGCAGGGCGGACGAATAACAAAAGCTCCATAATCCTCAATGGCTGTGATTTATGGAAGTTTAAAATGGGCAAAGGAGTTCAGCAAATATTTACATATAATCAGGTGGGAACAATCGCATATCTGCTTCTTTTTCCACGTAAACAATGCACGGCGGTGTGACACCTACACACATGCAGCCGCAGCCAAGCAATAGTTATCTGTTTGAGCTCTTTGTTAACAACCCTCCCCTCCGCTCCTCCTCCTCCCTCCCCGTGGGTTCCCTGGACATTCTTGAATATTTCTGGCTTTGTGCTAATGTACGACACGCATCGGTGCCCTGCCTTTGGCTACACAGGGTTCACATTATTTGATGTGGCAAGAAGGTTTTCTATTCATATTAGCCTTTCCAAGCCGTTCTTTATTAAAAAAAAAAAGAAAAAAGTGCCATTTATATCAAAATGCCAAAAGAGAAGCCTCAAAATCTACCGGACAGTCCTCCAGAGCCGAGGGTTTGCTCGCAGCACAATCGTGCCTTCAGCATTTAAGAAACATTTTCTTCAGTGTACATTAAATATGAGCAGATTTTTAAGAAGCACTCGTGGGAAGTGCTTTTGTTTTGTTTTTTAAACATCATTTTACAGTTCGTGGGAATTGCAAACCTCTAATAGATGCATTTTCAAGTGCATCTGCTTTCAGGCTTTGAGTCAGATCAGAGCCCACCTCAATCCACCCCTAAGCCCCTCTTCTCTCAGGGCAATCAGGACAATTCCCACCCTCACCCCGCCTGGCAGGCCGAGCCAGCCAGGCATCACAGGGACAAACAAAGGTCTTTCAAACTGTCTGATGAGCTGTTTCTCTGAAACACCCAGTAGCTGAGCAATCACCAGCACTGGGGGAGCTGGAGGGCAACAGAGGGGCCTGAGTAGCCTGGAGGAAAGTTTGCAGAGGCCATCCTACCTGGTCTAGCTCACCTTTCTGAATCTGACCTTAACAACAAAGCCGTGTATTATAGGGAACTGAGTTGCATCTGTTTCTGACTGAGCAATAGAATAATAGCACAGTGATCTGAAGATAAAGGACACATATTTTTGCAGTCAGGATCCATCTCTCTTCATTAGTGTCCCCGCAGAGCTGAGTCAGACGCTGTCTAAATACACTGGGCAGCAAATACAGCTTTATCTCTTTGCCTCTGGGCAATCATGCCACATTGTTGAAAGAAAAAACACTGTCGTCACTGACTGACTCAGCTGTTAATGAGTGGCATGAGTTATGAATATTGCATACCCTGCCACTGGGGACGGGACAAAGAGGGTCAAACCCTGAAATGTCTTGGGCAACAGCCATCAAATTAAAAGTTACAAAAGATCCCCTCAGCTGGAATTCAGGCACGTTAAAGTGAGGTCATGTACGAGAGAGTTTCAAGAAGAGGAAGGCTGATGATGGCACTTGGAGAGAAATCAATAGGTTTTTCCTTTTGTTCCATCTCCTCTCCTTCAACACTTGATTCCCGCTAGTTCCTGAACTCTCTGAGCATTACATGACAAAACCTTTTCAACTCAGCCAGACACTGAGCATTGCTAGCATATCTCTACTACTCTATATCCCCACAGTTCTATTAACATTTAAATCAGGAACTGATACAATGCCCCAGCAATTCATTGTATCACGCAATAATGGCAATTTTTTTTTTTTTGTCTTCCAAAAACTCTCGCAGCGATTTGTAATTTTCTGCCACGCGGAACTGTGATGAAACCACACGCAACATTCACGTCGCTGTCGTGAAAACCGTGCGACCTCAGTGCTGCACGGGTCTCACGTTTCACTTCAACAACAGATTTCGCCCAAAATTAAGTCCTGCTACAAAACCAATTTGCAAGGTCCTTAAGCATCACATTATTGTTGAACTTTAAATCATCATACATGTCATTTGTTCCCAACATCTTTGAAGTCATCTGAGTGACTAGCACATGTGCTAGCACAACTGCTGTGACCTACCCACAACCCACAAGTGGCGGCGGTGGCGGCGGCAGCTGTCACCAGGGTGCCATGAGAAGGTTCGACACAGAGAGACGTGCAAGACCACGTCTCTGAAGTCGCCAGGTAGAAATATGTAGCTGAATAGAAAATCTGGAGTTCGATTTCATGCTGGGAAGCCTTCTTATACCGGGCTTGACTAAATCAGCACACTGGACATTATCTATGCTCTGTTACACTTTAATGCTTTTCAATTTCCACTATCCTAATAAAGTTTATGGGGAAGAGTGTCAGTGTAATCAGTGCGGGACACGTTGGGGTGATAAGTGTTTGGGTTCACGGCTGGGTCTCTGTGAGGATCCTCCCTCACCCACAGGTACCAGTCAAACCAGAAATACCTCTTCCCCTATCCAGACAAAAAAAAATGCTGTATCAATTACACCAGCTGGGAGAAAAATCGCCTGAATAGAATGTTTTGACTTTAAGAGGAGTGTAAGCAGCTCAAATTTCACCAACAACAGGTCAGCTCTGCAACCGGCCTAATCCTCAACTCTGACTCCAGTGACCCGGAGCGGTCGTTACTCGCCATGACAAACGGCAAAAGGAATCCGGCGGTGAATTTGTTGACACAGAGAAAGGTAAAGAGCTGAAACACGACCACAAGGCTAAATATAAACTGCTCAGGAGGCTTTCTTTCCTCAGGGTGGGAATAAGGAGCAGCGCTCGCAGCATCAGTCTTGTAGACCCACTTTTTGCAGTCGCTACCCCCGGGATGAAAACATGAAAACACAAGGACTGCAATGGCTGCAGCTCACAGCCTTGCTTACTTCTCTGCTGGATAATTACACATCCATGTGAGAGTGTGTGTGTGTGTGTGTGTGTGTGTGTGTGTGTGTGTGTGTGTGTGTGTGTGTGAGCGTGTGTGTGTGAATCTTCATACCCAATACCCCAGCTTTAAACACTGGACCATCTGTGTTGGATGATAAATTTCCATGTCCATCGTTCAGGCACAACATATGCTTTTAAGTGATAATGACTATAATGGTTCTGTCATTTTGGACCACTACATCGACGGGATATTTTGTAGCGTCTTTGTAATATATACAGCCTTCTTATGGAAATGAGACTCTCAGGCTCACTCTTTCATGTTTGAGAGGTTTCCTAGTTTTTCTCGTCCTTTACACGGCACAACACTGCTATCCTTCCACTGCTGCAAATATGTGCTTATGTCATGAAGTCCTGCCTGGCTGGATGGCTAATTGAAGGCCATCAGCATCCCACATGTCACTTTGATCAAATATAACTAAATGGACTTGCCAGAGTTTGAAAGATCAATACTGTGTTAATAACATCAGGGAGGGAGCGGAGATGCTAGCATTCTGGAAGAGACAAGTCCAGACCTCTGACTGGAAATCTCTCAGTTTTGGCATCTGTTACGAGGTGCTTGGAGGTGTCAAATAACCTTTTCCCACAGCAACTACCAGCACACAAGCAGGGTTTTAAAACACAGGTAAACCCAAAAGATGATTGAACTCTTTCAGGCGGACGAGGAGTTTTTCCATTTGCTTTATATGTCAAGTCTGTTTTTCACACTCAACGGTGAGTCAAACAATGTCAGAGCGCCGTGTATTTGGGGCCAAAAAGGCAACAGAAAAGTCGCATGTTACAGGCCGAGGCAACAAGCATTCATGATAGATGTACACACTCAAAAATGGAGGTACAAGACAACATTTCTACACTTACAGGTACATATTTGAGGAATGTTCACTCAAAACTTCATTTGTTTCTTCAAAAGTACATGACTTTCAAACGGGTTCAAGTGTTTGTACCCTTTAAAGGTACACCCTGATACTTCTTCCTTCCTTTTTGTGTTTCACGTTGCTAGTGGAGCCCTGACCCTAACCTCTTTGTTGGCTAGTGAGAGAGAGGGCGAGGGTGAACCTGAAGAATCCACAGAGGCAACAGCTCCAGCCCCTGCTAGCATCAGTGTCAAGACTGTCAGCCTGCACAGCAGGACTCTCATGCATGGCAAAACATCAGTGAATGGCTTCCTGCACTGATACAAAAAAAATTATGCTAATGCACACGCACATACACACGCACACACACAAACACACACACATGGACTTAAAAGAATCGCGCACATACATATTTGTATGCTGCATTTCCATCAACATGTTAAAAAAAAATGCATGGCATAGACACAGAGAGCATGTTTCAGATTAAAATAGTAAGTGCTCTTTGAATCACTTACCAAAAAAAAAAAAATGGAATGCACTTAAATTTGAAGAGTCTGGCCCAAAGCAGCATAAAAAAAAGTAGCAGAAGTGGAAAATTGTGTATAATTCTTTGCCGGATGTTGAGTCAAACATGAGCAAAAGCGTGAGCGTTCCCACAAAGTGCACAGAGCATAACAATTATTCGTGTTTCTCACCTAAATACTAATGAAAATATGTTGTATATACAAACCACTAAGCTGCTGCCTTGCTAATTTGCCCCCTTTCTCATTGGCCATTGTTTCATGGTCGTTTAACTCTTTTCCAAAGAAGGAAACGAGGTTTAATTTGTTTCCCACTTGTTGTTCCAGCTGACTTTTCCTGACCCTTTAATAATACACTTTCAATAAAAGAGACCGTGACAAGATAATAAGTGTCATGTATAATCACCTCTAATCAGCCCAGTTTCCCTCCGAGTGGTTTCTTTGTTGGCTTGCAGAATTGGCCGCGGAGACTCGATACGAGGGGGCGCAAACGCTCAGAGGAGGACTGAGCTGAATGGCGGAGAGAACGCGCGAAAGCAGCGATTTGGTCTCTGACTCCCTGATGCAACGACCAGTTCTTTCACTGCCACAGAAACATTGTTCCACACCTGTGCTTGACCTACCCGATGGACAAAAGGGTGGAACACAGCAAACTACATCACCAAAATCTCCAGAAATGTACTGTTCGGTGATCAATGTTAGGGTCTGGAAAAAGAAGATTACATGTGAACATTTCCTACGTCAACGAGCCTCAGTCGATAGATGTTCTTGTGTATTTTTTTTTCTTCTTTTTCCTTTTCAATTTACTCTCACAGACATTGTGTAGCTTCTGTAAAATTAAAGGTTTTGTGCGCCTGGGTGATTGACAGTTACAAGAGGGTGCACAATAGTCAGCAGCAAGGACTTACAAATATCCATCAGGCTTTGCTTCTTGTCTGTGAGGTTAAACGAAGGTTAAAAAAGTTGTACGAACAAATTTGTGCCAATACGAGTGAGGTCGAATCTTCTTATCCTAACTTCACAAGAATGTTTTCCTCACCTTAGGAAGCCTTACTTTTACTTTTCTACCACATTGTCTGCACCTCCTCATGTAATCGAATCAGCCGACCTATGAGTGCCTTTCCAAAACCAATCAGACATGAGGGAGGTATTTACTAAAAGGCCTATGAGCCTAACAGTGTGTCACAGATTGATGAACAAACACTGGTCAGTAGTTAAAGGTCGCACAGCGGCAGGATGTGCATCTGTGTTACGGGTTCATCCTTTTTTTAGCTCTATTATTTGTCTTTTTTGATGAGCATCTAACGAACTGTAAAATAGATGAGAGATCAGAAAAGTCAGCGTCAGAAGCGAACACCGAGTATTTCTACATTGAGTATTCAGGATTTAACTGTTAGAGATTAAATACTCTTAAAAAATTGTTCAAAGTAATTCAAGATTTGCTTTCTGGATTAATACCACGTTTGGAAAAGTCTGAAAGTCTTCCTTTGCTGGGAAACAGAAATGGTTTCAAAAGTAATGATGAGTCGTCATCAGGTCTTACCTGTGATTGTTTTTATCTTCTTTTATTTTAAGGTTGATCTTGAATTTGACTTTTGTCAGTGTTCCACTAAATCCTACAATTCATAGATAACTTTACAACTAATTTGTTTTTTTTTTACATGAATATCCATGTAAGATTTCCTGAAAAAAATGAATGAAAATACTTATCAATGCTAAAGAAAGCAAAAGATGAGCTGATTCTTCAGTGCAGGCACCAAAAACTCCACCAAATTTCATCTAAATTAGCCAGCTAGTTTTTTGTTGCGCAACACTGCTGAATGGCAAACAAGCAAACAGCTATGAGTACATAACCTAATGAAACAGTAACCAACACAACCTGTGTGTGTGTGTGTGTGTGTGTGTGTGTGTGTGTGTGTGCGCGCACGCGCGAGCTGCAGTACAACATAGAGACAACTCTGTGGACTCAGCACAAACCACAGGAACATGAGAAATGAGAGGCCTGATTGGACACACGCTCTCAGTGATGAGGAGATCCGCTCACGCCATCCAGCTGAATTCCTTCAACGCATACATCAGAACGCGGCTAAATTTCATCCTCCGGTCATGTGAGATGAGTAAGGCGATCTGGGGCGGGCTCTCCGCCGCATCACAATACCTCACAAACAAAAGAGGCAGCCTGCAGAGCAGAGGACTCCCATCATAAATGCCCTGTTTATTCACACACACACACACACACACACACATTAGTGCTGAAGGCAGACTAGCCACACACACACACACACACACACACACACACACAAACCAGCAGAAGCCCAACTGAGGCCTCAGATGAAAACAAAACAATCTATCTGAATAAATCCCAGCGTCACTCTCCAAAAATTCTCTCCTCTTTTTTCTTCCCCCCAAATTCCCCACCCTCCTTATTGCAAAGTTTTCCATCTGCTCTCTGAATCTCTGCCCGTGATCCCACAAAGATGGAAACCAACCAGCCTTTTCAGAGGAGACAGTCAGATCTAGGCCCAATCCACCACCGCCCCTCACCCTCTAACACACACAGATGGTGGCCTGGCTCCTGCAGCGAACACTTCCACTTTGTGGGTTTGCAGCAGCTCTGAGCTCCGAGGCAGAATTTGCTACATAATAGTGAGCTGTTTTTCACTTATAACAAGTCCTGAACCCCCTCGTCTTCTCTAGAGTCTAGACTAACCAGAATTTTTTTTAAAAAACAACAAAAAAAACCTGGAGTGAGATGAATCTAATCTTAATCTTGAGAGGAGGTTTTTAACAACTTTAGTCAGGTTGCTCCTCATTAAGCGGAGCGTCGTCTCGATCCTGATTAATCTCTTAAGTATCTTCCGTCTGTCTATCACCTGTTAATGCCTCTACTGTATCTTCTATTAAACCCTTTATGTCCATATGCGCCGGTGGTCCAATAACGTCTGCTAATACCACCGCTTTTGATGTTCACGCAGCGTAAACTTGAAAGTGTTTCTCATTCCACGCCATGTTTTAACTCCTCTGACTGGCTTCACAGCTCTTTTCATCTCAATCCAAGTGTTATCACTCAAATAAGACGCAAATAAATAAATAAGAGGAAATTCTGCCTTAACTTTAGATCAAACTGTGAAATGAGTCATGAGACGCGGAATAATTACAAGACTGGGATGACAACATTGGCTGTTAATGGAGGAGACAGATGGTAAGTGAACATCAACATTATTCCCGTAAGAAACAACCGTGGAGTGAGAGTGTCAGCCTGGGTTAAAATAAAGTAGGGTCGTAACCTTTTCGTGTCAGTGCAAATACATGTGAAGTTGATATTTCTGCTCTTATCAGCCAAACTACAGTCAGAATAAGAGTCCTCTATCATTCCATTGAGCTGACAGCCGTGAGGAAGAGTGAGAGTGGAAAATATGGGCTGGATCAGGTGAAAACTGCTGGATGGAGCGTTAAAGCTCTCCGGGTTGAGGTGTGGTCTTCGCATCATCAATCCGAGTGGAGGCGCTAACGGGATCGCTTTTGTGCCTCAACACGTCAACGACACGCGGCTGATATCGAAGCCCGCAACACTTCGGTTAACAAACTAAAAAAAAACTAAAAAAAACACCACCCAAAAAATAACTGACAGTGTGTAAATTTTTGTTGACAGACATTCTCGCACGGCCTCGGTGAAGCAACGCCATTTTAATTACCTGTGTGTGTGTGTGTGTGTGTGTGTGTGTGTGTGTGTGTGTGTGTCTGTGTGTGTGTGATTAAATCCTGCACAGAGCTCAGCCCATTCCTCTTAATGATCTGTTCCATTCAAGCTCTTCAGGGGACCCACTCTGCCTGCTCGCTCCTGTCGCTTCATTCTGCCGCCGCTGTTGCGTCTCTCAGGGACAGGTCACGCACACTTATGATGGCTACGATGAGGTTTATCAAACAGCTGCACTCGTGTTTGTGGCTTGTTGCTGTTGGGGGGGGGGGGGGTGGCGCAGTTTTGTTGAGTCTGATGTGCTTTGACCCCACAACAGTAAAAGGATATGATGGGGTTCGCGTTGGAGGGGGGTACTGGTGGACGGACACGGACTACAGACGCTGTATGATTGTTTGGACCAATACAGATACCAAGACCGATGTTTAGGGCTGAACGGTATTGGACTTTTTTGGCCAATATAAAATATAACAATATTTTACAACTGATTTGGCTAAAACACACTTCAACTTTCTGAATTTGAGAAGGAAACATCTCTTTTTTCTCTTCAGAAAAGCCCATAAATCCTGTTTATTGTTGTTTCCACGTCAATGGTAGCGAGTGAAGAAGAATGGACCTGAGCAACACTGAGTACAAATATCAGCCATTTGGCCCATATTGATACAGATATATGCTAATGATCTGCTGATAGCAGTGGCAGGCCGATACTATCCTGCATCACTGCCAATATTAACACTGTGACATCAGAGCCAATAGCCAAAAGCTCTAGATGCTGATATTTTTTTCGCATAAATATTCAAATTTTGAGCAAACACATGTAAATAATGTGAATATGAAAGTGTAATACTTTGCTTGATTTGCAAAACGTACAGAAAAGCCTGTCAGTCATATATTCAACACGCCGCTTCCTCGTCAGACGATTGGCAAATCCATTTTTTACTCATCGACTGAAACCGAAAGATGACAAGATGACCAATGGACCGTTGACTGATACCAATAGATTTAAAAAGTGGCTAATATAATATACTGATGTATCACATGATCCATATAAATAAATGAAAGGTCAGTTCCCATACAAGATAGTAACATCTAGTGTGTGTGTGTGTGTGTGTGTGTGTGTGTGTGTGTGTGTGTGTGTCAGTGTCCTTACAATATTTCACTGCACTGATATGGTCAGAGAATCAAAGCCCAGCCTCAGAACATCAGCGAGTCTCATTCACAGTTTGAAGCTTTCTATTTTACAAGTCTCTGTGTGCCTCTTCCACTCTACCTCGAAAAATAAATGGGAGCCTGTTTTGTTTTGTTTTTCAATTTTGCAACGATGCTTTCTTTCATTTGAATCCGTGAGAAACACTCCAGTAAAATAAAAGGAGAAAAAAAAATGAAGAGGAGACGGAAGGTGATGTTGGGAGCTACTTCACAAATGACATCAATGTGGGATCGTTTGAATTCAGCAGCCGTGTTACTACCCCGCTTGATTGCTAACAAAACAGAATAAGGGACATAATTCACACAGTTCCATCCAGTGAAAGCATTACGAGGAGGATAAGGCTGCCATGTCGTAAATATCACTGCAGGGTAAACTTTGCATTGATGCAGCTGTCTAGTCCAGCATGGAGCAGCTGCAGGTTATAGATGGCATCGCTGCTGGCTCCAGACTGTTGGTGACACTCTCAAATATTGATTTAATAGTCGAACTGTGCTGGGAGTCTCATTACGTTCACTTTAAATTGATTGATTTAGGAGTTTAGTCCACAAATGTGTGGCACATTTCGAGAGACTGGCTCCTTTAAAGCAGTCTTGGGCTCAAACTACTAACAGAGGCAGCGCAGTGTTGTTGGGGGAAATGGGAGCTTTTCCCCTTCAACCTGGCACAGTCCGAACACAATCATTATTACAGGCGGACACTGGCATTTTGAAAAGTTCATATTCACTTTTACAAAGTTATGAAGGAATGTCTTATGTAGATTTATTGCAAGTCTGTTCAACATTGTCCCATTTGTAAGTCAAGAGAAGCCGCAGCCAACCGCAGATAAAGGGGGGACAGAGGCGCAAAGTTAGCATCCTCGCCGGATTCGCTCCGCTTTTGCTTCAAGTTGACTTTCACCCACACGTAAAAACTTTAGCACCACGTTTAGGAAATCAGGATGAATATTAGCCTTACCTGTTGGCCCCTCGATACCATCGGCGTAGATCTGAACAGTTAAAATCAACAAAAAGGCGCAGGTGTTCATGGTGACGCTGTTTTAGTCCACTTTAAATGTGCAGGTGAGATCATTTCATTGACTCCGTGAGGTGGTAGAGTTGTCGAGACGAGCCCATCTATTCCCGCAGTTGTCAGTGAGTGGAGTTCCAGACGCACGGAGGGAGACGGGGCACAGCTACTTGTGCAAACTGACGTCAGGGTAAACAGTTCAGGGGAGAGATTTCTTTTCCCAATCCCACTTTCCTTCCCAGCCTCCACTTCTGCGCACACACCAAGTAGTAGGAGTGGAGCGCCTCCAAATGGCCGAACGTAGGAACAACACTCCCCCAGACCCCCCCCCCCCCCCTTCTCTCTCTTTTCAAACAAGGAGAGGGTTTATTTCACTCCATCCTTCTTCAACATTTCTTTTAATGTTATCGTTGTCACCAAACACAAAGCTATCTGCCCACATTATCTCTATTCAAATGTGCCAAACCACCCACATAAAACATCTTAGAATTCTGTTCAAGTCAAGGAAATCCACAAAAGCCCTCGGTGGACACAAAGGCAAGGTGCTGCCTTCTTCTTTAAGCGTTTGCCTTCATTTGAGTCGACACACAGCTGTTAACCGGTAGGTTTGATCGGTGTCAACAGTTGCTGGTTTTTGAAAATGTAGTATTTTAATTATTTATATAGGCTGTTCATGTTTAACACCCTTTTGAATTGTCTTGGCTCATTTGTCAACATCATTATTAAAAGCAAAAAACAAAACAACAACAATAACATTTATTTATTTTCTTTTTAAATCACAAGCATTAGCAAGATGCTGATTTGTAAACGTGTCCAGCAACAAAACAAGCAAAATTAACTTCATACTCCGTCCATCCCTCACGTTTATTTGTTCGGGTGCAACCTCTGGAACGTCTCGAGGGACTTTAATCCAAATTTGTCCTAAATGTCCATTTGGAATCAATGAAAAATGGAAAGATTTTGGTAGTCAAACATCAAAAGTCAAGGTCACTGGCACCTCATGTAATTGCTATATCTCTGGAACTCCTAGAGGGAGTGTCTCCAAATGCGGTTCAAATGTCCACTAGGACTCAAGGATGACCTGACGAAATGTTTGAGTCAAAGGTGAAGGCATTCAACTGCAATGCAGTATGTTGTTTTTTTTATATATAGTTGAGAGGCAGGGTTCCCCCTGGACAGGTCACCAGTCCATCACAGGACCAACACATAGAGACAGACAACCATTCACACTCACAGTCACACCTACGGTCAATTTAGAGTATCAGTCAGCCTCGTCCCCTCTTGATGTCTTTGGACTGTGGAAGGAAGCTGGAGAACCAGAGAGAACCCACGCAGGAACAGGGAGAACATGGAGACTCACACAGAAAGATCCTGTACTGGAGCCGGGACTGGAACCTGGAACCTTCTTGCTGTGAGGCCACAGTGCTGACCACTGCACCACTGTGCCGCCCAATATGAAACTCAATTTTTTAATAAACCCTCATCCATTCTCCTGTGGAACTGTCATTGGTTATCTGAGATTTAATTAATCCAACTATATGTAACACAAACAGGGAAGGAAAATACATATTTTTTTATCCTCACATCGGCTGGAGCTTTACGATTGAGGCAACTCATAGATCCACACAAGACAGACAGGTAAGTATGGCTTCACGCCTTCTATAACAGGTGCACAGCATATTTCTCCATAAATTATATCTCTCTGGTATGTTTTGCGTGTGTGTGTGTGTGTGTATGTGTGTGTGCGTGTGTGAGTCTGTTTTGAATTTGCATTTGGTGGGGTTGCATTTCTTTTTTCTCCTCTTCCTGCAGCTGGCCATGTTTGCTGGAGAATCACTGAGAGGATGTCAGTGATTCTCCAGCAAGATGACACACAGGTGAGGTGTCACAGCTGCATGGAAGGACTTCTGACAGGTACAACTACAGTCCACAGTCCTATACCACATGTGGAAATCATTAGAGTTTTCATATAATGATGAATTTGGTAACACCAAGCTGCAGCGCGTCCCCATGTGTCTGATTACAGCATTCAATGGCGTCCCCTTTTGAAATAAATCATCTTGTACAAGCGCTGACGCTGCACACTCTTCTCTGCACGAGGCAGGCTGGTGTTAAAGCATAGCTGCGCCGGCACATGTTCCCACTTCCCAATTGGATCAAGATGCCATTATGAAGGCTTCTCATTATTCATTTTGTTGTTGTGTGTGGACATTAAAGCTGGGGATTCAATTAAAATGGTGACAACAGACACTTATAAGGCTTCTAACACCAGTGCACATTTCACTCTGCAATGTTGTTAGCGTCCGATGACAGATGAGTGATGGAATGTTCTTCAGAACACTTAAGTTACCCAAAGAAGCATGTCAGGCCCATACCTGTAATTACACCTGCTGGATGCCCTGCAGCTATTTTATGACCTGTTATCCAACTGGAGAGTGTTTGGGACTGAACCTGCTCAAGTGCTTGATGGCTTAATTTGAAGTGAACTTCACAAGATGTTGTAAAATAATCCAAGAGAGGACAGGAGTCAGGAGGAACGATGACAGCCGCACCGGAATGCTGGACACATATAAAACATTAGTATCTCTGTCAGCTCCAACCGACATACTGTACCTTTACGTTGACATGGATTCTGGTTCACTTGCAAAGGTGAGCTAAGAGGTGAAATTGGAGCGCATGGATCATCATTCAAATTGTTTTTTGTTGAGGTGAAAATCTATTTTAAGGTGATCGGTGTGCTTCAGCAGCTTCTTTAGCTTTGTTTAGTTTTAAATCCTGGCCCGAGAAGCACTGGAGATACGCCAGAAGTGCTGCACCCCTTGCAGTCTGTGAGGTATTCACTAAACAACAGTGAGAAATTACCAGATGCAGTTGATTGTTCTGCTTGTGGAATTTAGGAGGAATGAAAAAAGGAATTACCTCAGCCAAGGAAGACATGGCTTCAGTGGCATTTGTCTGTATGTCAGCACAGTTAGGCGCAAACAATGAGGCTGATTTTTGCCAAACATAGTGGAGTGGTGTAGCGTCAGCCAAGGAAGAAGAGTCCCTCAAAGTTGGGGGCAGATTAGTCATAACGCTACCTGTTCAGTTTTTTAATGTATTGCTTGTAGGTCAACCAGTTCCATCTAAAATTCAGTTGAAAGCGCCTTAACAGTTTCGTTTAATGGTGTGAGATGGCCTATTTTGGTGTTTTGCCTGTTTTCCACAGTCAGATATTTTCTAAATGTCTCATATTTAATGAATCCCAACCTAAAGACCCAATGTCAAGTCATTTGAGCAGTTTGAGCCAAACATATTAGGTATGACTGTCACTGTACATTCAGTCATTATGCACTGAGTAATGAATGGTTTTGGACACAGCCTAGGAAGTACGGGAAGTAAGCCTGGTTCGATTTACATCAAATCTACACTGTGAGGTCCTCACGTGACGAATAGCAACTTTATATATAATGTATGTATGTTTTTTGGTGCCGCCTATCGGAAACAGGAAGTGATATTTTCATCATGTTAGCCTGCTCCTTCATGCATCATAATCAGGTTTTTCCTCCTTCCTGCTCTAGATGTCTTCAATCACAACAGTCATTGCTACTCGCAGCTTTAACTAAGGCCTGAGAGTCATGAGTGTTTAATAATGTAAAAAAAAAAAAAAGTATGAATCTACAAAAGCTTACAATGTAAAAACTTGAAACATAAAGGAATTTATTTCAAGTGCAACTCTTATAACATTTTGTTGTGCAGGACATATTTTTCACCGTAGTTTTTCTATACGTTAAAGGAAGGAAGGAAGGAAGGAAGGAAGGAAGGCAGGAAGGAAGGAAGGAAGGGGGTTCAATTCACAAGCTGATGTATTTGCAGCACGTTAATAAAGAATAACATGTTTAAAACAACAGCACATTTCAAACATCACAATAATTACTTGGTTTTCATCGTCCAAAAGTGGGTGCATAGATCTTAGGCCTTACAACAAGGATTTAAGCCTGAGTGAGATATTTATATTTAAATCTAAAACGATATAGTTCAACACATCATGTATTGCAACTCACATAAAAATATTTTAAATTACAAATAATGAAAAACTGAAATATAAAAGTATTTGAGAGTATTTTTTTTTCCACAAATTTTACAGCTACTTTTGCACAAGGGGAAACGTTATTACCAAAGATCTACAGTAGAATAAAACACGATTCTGAAGTTAACTTGAAATTTGTAAAGACCTAAATTAATTACTGTGACATGTAGCTTGTCTCGCTGTTCATGTTACGGTAATAAAAAAGCAATAATTGAGTGTTCTGAATGAATATTATAAAAATGTGTCCTAAAAATATATTATTTACACCCTGTAATACCACTGTCAGTATCCCTGACTCAGTCCTCCAGCAGCCTCTCACTAAGTTTTATGTTTCTTTGATGCCTTTCTTTCAAAAACCACCTTCTCAATGTCATGCAAGCTCTCTATATCCTCTATATCCTCACTTACAAGCAGAGGATCTTGTTGTCCGACATCTTGGTGCATCTCTGAGGTTTCCTCTTTCTTCGTCATTTCTTGTCCCCGCCTGTGAAGCTTCTCGTGTTTCCCCGTCTCGCACAGCTTGTGTTTCTTTTCTTCTCCCTTTCCAGCGCGGTGAAGCTGACCGCTAGAGGCAGAGAAGTGGCTGCTGGCGTGCTGAGGGTTTACAGCAAGCTGAGAGTAAGGGGCCGCAGATAAACCCATGACAGAGAGAGGCGAGATCACGGAGTTGCTGATGATGGGTGACAGCAAGTTCTGGGTTTGGCTGTTTGACGGGTTGGGACGTTGAGGTCGAAGGTGTTTCTGGGGTTTGTAGGCGGTGTTTTTCACACAAACCTGCTTCCTCCTCTCCTCCAAGATGTCTTCTAACTCTACAGGGAAAAAAAGACGAAAAGTTAAACGCTATGGAGCTCTTTTTTCTCACATGTTTGGGTTGAAATGACTGACAGGGATCAAAAGCTACAAAATGGCTGCAATGTAATGATACTAGGAAATTGTCCATTTCAAAGAGTGTCCACTAAAAGCGTTTACTCTCAATACTGACAGGTTTCAAACTGTAATTTGCAGTGTCTGACAATATCAGTGAAAGGATCCACACAGAAAACTTTCACTCTCGGTGCTCTGACAGGTTTTCAAGCGAAGGAATGCCTCACAAAAGTGTTTACGTACAAAGTTAGGAATCTAAAAAAAAAAAAAAAAATCTGTGTTTTTATTTGATTTATTAATTTGTGAAAATGATCTTGCTAAAAAGAAATGTCCATATCTACTAAAATTCTGTTTGCCACAGGGCTGATTTTCTGCAACAATCCAAATTTTGATATAAAAATTCCACTGGCTTTTGATGGAGGGAACCCACGGCAATGCTAACTTCCACATTCGAACCAGCGCTCTATCACTTGGTGTTCAGTATTTTGGATTCTACAGCTTCCTCACCATAAACTCCATCAGGGACTTTGCTGTCATCACTCTGACTGCGTCTCTGGTCCAGAGTTTGCTTCACGGAGTCTAAGAGTCCAAACATCTCACACAGGGAATTCAGTATGATGGCATCTGGCAAAACAAAATAATCAACACACAGCAACAGAACAGGACTTGAATACTTAATACTTTAATCTTAAAACTGTTTCCTCAACAACTTGTGCAAGAGTAAAAATCCCTTTTACATAAAAACGTTATGGAATTCCTCAGAAAACAGATTTAGCTTGCAGAGCCTGCATTGAAATCTGATTTACGTTTTTTTTTTTTAATTTGACCTACATTTTACTAAAACAATTAACATTTCCAAGCTCAGGGGTTTACCTCACCTGTCTCCCTCAGGCTGGCCTTCTCGCTGCGGAGCTCAACTCCTTTGAGAGCCGCTAAGAACTCCAACTGAAGACTGGACAGGACCTCCCCCATCAATCCAGCGTCAGCCACACCCCTCCACAGACTCAGAGTTCCATCTAGACACAGCAGATGAGGCGGGATGTTGTCATGATATGTGGTGAGCTCTGAGTATGTTTGTCTTTCCATTTTATGAGGGGAGTTAAAAATGACAAGAGGAGAAGGAAGCAAGATCCTAGAGGTGATTTGTGTATATGAGAGTTCTTGCATCCTTCTGTGCACAAGGGACACGATGAGCAGAGAAGACAAAACAAAATCATAAGACATGAGAAGTACAGGGGAAGTGGGGACATGTCTGGGAATGAGATTTGAAGACGGGGAGAGGACAGAAAGAAAAAAAGTAATAAAAGGTAGAAGGAACCACAGGAGGGGTTGTCAGGGTTGGAGAAACAATGGATGAAGGATGTAAGCTAGAGGAGATGGGAGAGGTGCAACGCTCGGAGAAAGATATGAGAGAAGAATGAGGAGAAAAATGGGTTAGGAAAGATTTGGACTAAGATTGGAAAGTAACTGAAAATGACTTGGGATCTGTACAAAAGTGAGCTAAATATAAATGCATGGGAGTGATGAAATGTCAGAGGTTCTTAAGAAATGCATCCAGTCATATGTTAGCTAAAAGTGATACTTCCCCAAAAACACGTTTTAGCCTTTCAAGTACTCACAAATAAGTGTCTTGAATGACAAAGCTATTTTTCCCCTCCATTACTTCTTTGTGTCTCTGAAAGAGCCAGCCATGCACGTGTAGCTTTAAGCTAATCGTAACTGATGGCTAACTACAATAAAGCTCCCCAAAAATGTCTGTTTACAAACTCTCAAGTGCATCATCTGGTATAATCCCCGTTTTCTTAATCCAGCTGAATGCTCAGTAATCCACAAACACTTTGGTTTGAGCCGAAAACAAACAAACTGTGACACTTCTGGTTCGGTCGGTCACGTAGCACTGAGCGTGACCAGCTGGAGCGCTCGGTTGAACCAGCTCACTTGTGCTCATGCACGCTGGTTCGTGGACGCACCGAACCAGGTGGACGAAAGTGAAAGGTGAGGTATTGCTTTCAAGATCAAAGTGTAAGAGAAATGGGTTCATTCCCCCAGGAACACTGTGTCATAATAATTGGTCGGTTGTGTTTCCTGAGCGTTAGTGCAGTGAGACATTTTAACAAAGGAAATTCATAAGCCTTTTTTACTCACCATTGTGCAGACACATCTTAAAAAAAAAAAAAATCCTTCAATAAAAGCTTGTCTTTGCTAGAAAGAAACTCACTTGGAAATGTCAGACGCCTAAGACGGTAATGTGAAAGGACAGAACTCTGCCTGACTGATCAGCAACTTTTCAAGGCTTGTCGACAATAGCGGCAGAACATCCCACAGGTTCACTGGCTCAGTACGAAAGGTGTCAAACAGCAGTGACACTGAAGGACAGACGATTTCACAGTTTTCCTGTTGTTGTTAGCCATGTTAGGGGGCGTGGCTCCAGGCTACATGATTGTCACTCTGTCAGTGTCAGTTATGTTGATGAAATATTTCTCCGGCTAAACTTTCGGAGAACATTCGGGATGATGTTTGGAGAACACTTCAGAGCAAACAAACTCTAGGTTCTATAAATAGTCCGGGGACATAAGGACCGAGAAAGAACATCGTATATGACAGCCAGAACCTGTTTGAGTGGGTTTGGGTTTTTTTTCAATAATTAACTGATCCTGGTTTTACTCATTATTTTATAGACTTGGTACAAACTCATTCAACTTTTGCTCAGAGGTTATGATATCTAAATGAACATCTTTGAATTTACAACCAGCACATTTCCCTGAATGCCGATGAGACTTTTCCCACAGAAACATCAGTCACTAATCATTAGCGCCAGAGATTTAAATAAAAGCCCTTTTCTCTGCCTTCTCTCCCGAATCTGATCCACACTTGTGATGTAGATCTTTTTCTCTATTTACCAGGTGCGTCAGTCCTCCTCCTTTTTGCAGCATGTCCGTTGGCTGTTGTGGGGTTTGCAGGCCCAGCAGGAGCCGGGCTGCACTCTGCTGTTGCGCTAAACTTATCCTCTAAGGGCTCCTCTACTTCTGCTGCATCATGCACAACCTCTCCTGAAATGAGAATAAATAAATCAGACAAATACAGGCTTAGCCTGTCATATAGTGAAAAGGGAGAACAAGCCAAGCCTTATCTGTTTTATTTTTAAAGTTTCTCCAGCATGCACCATAGGAAAAAACACCCTCCAAATGTTTAAGTAAAGCAGATCTTTTCTATCTACGCGTCTATACTTTTGTGTCTGCGCTGTCGCAGTGGTACAGCAGAAACTCAAGCGTATGTTGCAGGGGCCAGCAACAAAACGTAAATGCTAACTAAATCTACCTGTCAGGGGAGGCGCCTGTCCTCCAAGAGGGTCAAGAGCCAGACACGGTGGGCTCGGCTGCACCGAGGTCCCTAGAGGAAGCTGCGTGCTGTTGATCAGCATATCAAATTTAGTGCTGCGGCAGGTGTTGCTGCACACGGTGTCATGCTGGTAGAAATCAATCTGGCCCGAGTCCATCATCTTTCTGCATGAAGAGAAGAAGGTTAAATGGGAATGCAAAAAAAATTTTTTTTAACAGAGCATCTGCGTGTGTGTGAGTGTGTGTTGTGTGTGTGTGTTTTCTTGTACTTGCTACATATTGAGGACTAGAAAACGTATTTAACCAACAGAGAGAGGACATTTTTGGAAAGTGAGGACATTTTAGCCAGTCCTCACATCTTCAAAGGGCCGTTTGAAAGTCAAGACTTGGTTTTAGGGTCAAGGTTAGAATCAGGTTGTGGTTAGGTTTAGGGTCAGGCAGTCAGTTGAGATGGTTAGGTTTAGGGTGAGGGGCTAGGGAATGTGTTACATCAATGAAAGTCCTCACAAAGATATAAGTACAATGATGTGTGTGTGCGTTTGTGCGTGTGTGTGTGTGTGTGTGTGCGCACGTGTGTGGGCCTTCAGAGGAATTAAGGTGACAAAAGCAGATACTGAGTTGGTGAATTTGACTCACAGTAACAGCAAGAACAAGTGCAAACATGAAGAAAGGTATCACTCAGCAGCTCGTTCACATGTTATTTGATCCTGCTGCCATAATAATCCTTCTTACCGACGGCTTCAGGAATGCAGCTCCAGTGCAAATTATATAAGTGAAATATGCTGTAACTGGAGTCACTTGAGTTTTAGCCCACTACGGCAGAAGGTAACGCAGATAGAGAGTAAGAATGTATTAGTGCTCATGTTGTTGTTGTTTTTATCCTCAAAACATGCTGGGAATATCACCGTGTCAATGTTCTTGTCATGGTTTCAGTGAGTTTTTGAGGTTCCCAGAATGTTCTTCTTCAAGGTAGGATAACATCCTCTGAGTAGAAATATCAAATTGCAGTTGTACGCCTGCTCAATGTGTGCACGTCACAGTGACCTTGATCTTGACCTTTGACCTCCAAAACGCTTGTGTTCATTCCCATGTCCCAAAGACATCCTATCAAATTGTTCCTGAGGTATCACGTGAATGAGAGGTCAGATTGATTTTGACCTTTGACCTTTGACAATCCAAGTTGTTTCACCTCACACTAGTGAACATTTGAGCCAAATTTGAAGGAACACCGTCAAGATGTTTCCTGAGACACTGCATTACCTACAGACGGACGACCTAAATAACGTAACGCTCGTTACTTCGTTTCTCCATACAATATTAGAACGTATCAGTCTTTGTTAAATGTTATTTTGGGAGAGATTTATTAGCTAGTGGAGGGACACACACAGCCGACAGACACCCGAGTCACTCAGCTACTTTTACTCTTTTTCAGAGGAAGATTTAATGGGCTTTAAAAACATTATACAAGTTTTGTGGCATACATCTAGTTAATCATTTGGTAGACACACAAATATAGAGAATTTTTAAGTGTTTCTTTGTAAAATTCTTTTCCTGATTCTCATCAGTCTGAGTCTACCTGAGCATGACTCCTCCCAGTCTGATGGCTCTTTTCCAGTCCTTCAGGGTGGCTTTGCCTGCCAGGTGCACAAACTGCTTTGGACTGATAAGCTGGTCATTGAACTGTAAGAAAGAAGGCAACATGGCTCGTTTTTTAAAATCTCCTGAAAATATATCAGAGGAGCGAGGCAAAATGAAATTATTTTGACCCCGGTGAGACGTTTTCTTACTTTGACACATCTAACGTTGATTCCGGGGCACACAAACTTTTTAAACAGCAAGACGGCCCGGCTTTCTCCGCAGGTGATGGGGTAGCCGTACTCGACCCCCTCTCCCTCTGCTTTACTGTCATCTAAGAGATGGGAGGGTGAAAAACATGGCACATCCTCACCTGCTCTAATTTATGAACCGCAGTTTGGCAGGAGAGAAAGTGTGACTGCTCCATGTACATCCTTCATAGGAGCCCTGCAGGAATAACGCTGTGACACATACTGCATCATCATCAGTCCATCATCACACCCCAGGATGCTCATATCAGTGTTCATCTTTTTTTTTCAATGCAGCCTTGAGTGTAGTGAGAGGGATTCGAAGTCATCGGGTAGAAAGTCATAAACAAAGAGAGAGTAAATGGTTTATTTTCCTTACCATGATGAGCCTCGATGGCCAAGACTGTGGTGCCTGTGTCTGCTATGTCACAATTTCCCCTGCAGAGGGTGACAGATTCACACATGTACAAGAATAATACTGATCTCAGTTTAACTGTGAATATGCTAATTATTGTTGCATTTCTAACCATTGTCGCTGTGATTTCATGTTCTCATGTAAATATGACAAAAATAACAGCTAATAGGAGGTCAAAGCAAGGTTAAAATGTTCCACGTCATTGCTAGGCTGTGGTATTTTGTCTCAAAGCAAATTAAAAGCATGTGATGTCCATTCGTGACAACCTCCATATTACCTGTGAATGGGCTGCAGGTGCAGGATGACTTGCGTCTTGTGGTTGTTGCCACTGGACTCCCCCTCCTCCTCCTTCTCCATTATGAGCTTCCCCTGAAGACACAATGACCTCAGCACCCCCTCCTCACAGAGCTGCACGCACACAGGACCAGCCACGCATGTTAACATCCACATAACACACACATGCATGTAGTGATGCCATTTGATGCACACACAGGTCAAAGAAAGCCCCCCACCCCCATCCCACTCCCCAAACAGTGGCATGCAATGAATCCATACTGAGCTTAAAATGGTATAATCCTCACATGAGCCGGCCTTGTTTTCCATATCGCTGAGAGAAAACTCACACATCAATGTATAGGCGATGGGCCTGACCTCTGAACTAAATCCTGGGGTGTAGAACCCAAAAGAAGCCGCGGTGCTAGTGCAGTCACATGGGATTCAACAGGTGAAACTGCCGATTTACAAGAACATTAGAAAACCTGATTGTATCACTGCTGTGTGGTGCAAAATCTTTACGTTTGGCTCTTGACATCACAAAAAGCATTAAATATCTCTCCTGTGATCATTTTGATAGCAAATAGTTCAGACGAGGGGTCATGTTTATACAGTATACTGTTCTATGAAGTTACTGACTAGATCTAAGATTCTGACACGTAAGAGCCGCAAAATAACGACAAACGGTTGATGCATTCATTGAATAGGATTCTTTACACACACACACACACACACACACACACACACACACACACACACACACACACACACACACACGAACAAACTGTCAGTCTCAAACAAGCATACGCTGCACTAAAATGACTGACAACAAACTATAACATCTCCAGTCTGAGATGGTATAAAAAAAATACACTTTAATGCAAGGAGACTAACGTGGATCACCACAAGCAGGTCGCCCTTGATGGAACTCCTACAGTTGCGTGCTTCTCTCGCACTCCCTCACCCACTCAAACTGACGTCTCGTGGAGCGGCAGCACGCACACCCCGGCGCGCGCTCCACGGAGAGCGCACACACACACACACACACACACACACACACACACACACACACACACACACACCTGATCTAAACCACAACATCCCAAACACACCAGCTGCGACTTGGAATCGACATTGTTTAGAGTTTTTCTTACCGTTTTGCAGCAGCGGACGATTCATCCTCCGCTTGTCCGAGAGGCACAAGAGCATGCGCCGTGCCGCGTCCACGCTGGCTGCTCTGAAGGCAGCATTTGCCTGAGAAGCATCTGTCCCGCTGTCACGAGAAGCGGTGAGTTCGCACGCGATGGTGTGTAAATCGGTCAAATTGCTCTTATGTGCGAGTGCACGGCTCGGTCTGAGCGCCTCCGAGCTGGCAGGCTTCAGCATTCACGCACAGGTTTGCACCGCCAAAGAAAAAGGAGACAACAACAAAAAATTGTTTTTAATGTCACGACCTCCATCTTGGTTTCATCACATGTCCTTTCATGTATTGTTTCATCATGCAATTAATGATATTGTGTGTTCTGATATTTGTCGTCATTGTTTCCAGTGGCATATATTTAGTGCCCCTCTTAAAACACACACACACACACACACACACACACACACACACACACACACACACACACACACACGAATATATCAAATACTCTGTTAAATATATCTATACCAGAGAACCTATGGATGAGGACGAAGGCCACAAATACGAAAACAATTTTTAAAAAACGAATTTGAATTTAAAACTGTGAATTTTGAGAATAAACTATGAATTTCCAGACATTCAATTAACAGAATGAAGTCAGTAATCATAGTAAAATATTCTTTTTAGTGGAATTCTGAGTTTATACATTTGAGAAGTTGAGGTTAAGATTTTAACATTTTAACATCTTTTGTTATAGATTTTTTTTTGAAAATTTGAGTCAAAATTGTTATTTTTCAATGTTATATTTCTGACTCTTGGAAGTCAAACAAAGCTCTCAATCTAATAAGTAACAGATACGTCATAAAGGTATCACGTGTCCTTGATCCTCTGCTATGGAGATCCGGGTTCAGTGTTACCATGTCTGTAAACAAAGGTAAACCATTAACGTGAATGCTAGCAGCTGGTCCCAGATCAGCACACACCTCCAAATCAGCCCTCCCCTATACGTGAATGGAGCGCTTGTGATGTCTTGATTGACAGCACTGGTGAGCCAATAAGAAGCCGAAGCTGCGCCCCGCGGCCAATCGTAAACATGCAGTTCTGACTCCAACTTTCTTGCAGAGAGACCGCAACCTCGAGCCGTCTCGGCGGCTTGCGCTTCACTTCCCAACCCTGAGCTCTAGAAATCATGCTCTCAAAGTACGAAAACATCGGGGATGCTGTAAAATCACTTTTTATCGGTTTCTGGATTTGTTTTAACGTGTTTTCCGGAGGGGTCCGCGGCCAAGAGGGTAAGATAAACCCGGTTTGTTGACGTTCTTGATGAGACGGAAACTTTATGACTTAATTTGCGAATGTTTTTAAACCCACCTGTTGACACCAACCTCCCGAAATCAAATTAATATTTAATCTTAGTTTATTGTTGCTTCATGTTTTTCTCTGGCGGACAGTCGGTCCGCCTCAAACCCCTCCAGTGTGTCACAGTGCTTTGCTATGATATTAACTTTCTGTGGCGAGCATCATATTGAATTTATGTCCCAGCAGGCTGGCTGTGCAGTGTGGATCCAAAAATGATATCGTTTTCAACACTTTATTGCTATGAAACTTCAATTCGTCTGCGTGTGTAAGTGAGACAGTGAACTTTAAATTTTAGTAGCAGTCTGGTCATGTGGAGACACGGTAGCATTCTTGACATACTCTCTCCTTATTTGAGTTTACCATCGGTGCAGCGATCGGTTTACCTTTCCCACAGGTTTCCTCAACACAGTCCATATGTAGTATGAATCACAGACCAAACACACTCCCACACGCGCGCGCGCGCGCACACACACACACACACACGCACACACATGGAACAACAACTAATGGCCCTCCAGACTCTGACGGTAACACTCAACCCTCCCATTAATCTGGTGGGGTTTTTTTCTGTCTCTGAGGATTTGGTTTCCTCACATCGGAAGATGATTAAGCTCTATTATTTATTTCTGAATCACTGCGCACAAGTTGGGAAGTATGAACGGAGCCGTGATGAGGCCAGTGTGGGGGGGAAATAGTTTGGTAAAGGCGTGATTGACACGCCAGACTGCAGTGACAGGTAGCACAGGTGAACATCCTGTCTGCTAGTGTGGACCTGTGAGGACCTGCTAGAGGAACATCGAGTGGAAAACATGTTGCTGAGGTGGTGCTTGAGCCGCAGTCCTGCCGTCCAGCTCCACTTTTCTAATATTTGCCTCCCGTATTCTGTATGAAAGGAGAGACAGACTGGTGAAGAGATTCAGTGAGAAGGGGAAGATGAGCGACCACCCAGAGCTGCCCGAGTGTTGCTGCCTCAGTGGCCTTCCACCGGAAAGTGACAGATCCATGCTCTGTTGCCCCCGGTTACAGTGTGTCACTGTGGCATTTCCAGGAAATCCTTAGGGGACTTGAGGAGGGGCTTTAACAGCCAAAGACTTGCTGGGAAGCAGGGGAGGGGTGGCGGGTTTGATGGACACAGGGAGAGCACAAGGTCATCTTCCAGTTTCCCCTCAACAAATCTTCAGCACCCTTATATGGAAGACAAGCAGACGGGAAGCTCGGATGATAACTGGTGTCTTTTCTTTAATGTTTTGACCATTCTTGGATCACCTCATTTGACATTTTAGGAGTGGGTTTTGATCCGCTGCCCCCACAGCACTTATCTTTGTGTGACCGCCATGGAAAATGGCTCATTTATTTTTCTGCCGCCAACAGTCATGCTGGATACAGGATCTAAATATTTGTCTTTTCCATTCCAGTTTAACCACAAGTCAGACGATGTCATGAATCAACATGAGCGGAAATCGTACGCAAAAGCAAACATTCCGAAATCACATTAACAGAAGTTTGATTCATTGTCTTTCTTAATTATCAATCTCATATCTTATATCATCTTATATCCGGCAAATGGTGTGTATGTGTGTGTGTGTGTGCGTGCGTGTGTGTGTGTGTGTGTGTGTGTGTGTGTGCGTGCGTGTGTGTGTGTGTGTGTGTGTGTGTGTGTGTGTACCTCAGCAGCACCAGATGCATCGTCTCCCTGTCATGACCAGAAGAGTATAAACATGCTGGAGTTTGCTGTTCATGCTCAGATGTTTATTACTCATCTGTCCTGAACAGGAAGTGTTAACAAAGACTCAAATATTTGCCAAATACATAACTAATACACCAAATAATACGCAGGACATTAGATGATAGAACCTCTAGAGGTTTCTGCTCAGCTGATAACTCATCACTGTTGATTTGGAGGTGAAATGCAACCATCAGCCTTTCCAAGCCGTCCCTCTACTCTTTCAGGCGATGGCTGTGGACATACTCGACTGGGCACAGATTCGGGCACCTTGGCCTCTCCCAACTATCCAGGCACCTACCCCAGCAACACCTGGTGTAAGTGGAGGCTTCGTGTGCCAGAAGGGCGAACACTGAGGCTCCTGTTTGGCGATTTCGACGTTGAAAAGAGTTCAGGCTGCAGCAACGGCTCTCTCTTAATCACAGATAAGAACGGAGAAGCCAGCCTGGGTGAGTTCTCTGTGTGCTTCTCATTTCAACTGCTGAAATACCTGCTGATTGGCGTCTTCGGTGCCGTGTCATTACCGACGTTCCCCAGCTGTGATCGTAGAACACACACACACACACACACACACACACACACACACACACACACACACACACACACACACACACACACACGGCATGCTGATCCATTTAGACGTTTGTATTGGAGGAACATTTCGCAATACACACACGTGAATGTCTTCCAACCAGGTGTATTCAGTCTTGAGGGCATGAAAGTTTGTCTACACACCAGAAGGAGGGTTGTCTGTTTCATTGGATTGGCCCTATTGTGTTTATTACTGGATTCCACAGAACATGTTTCATCAGTTTAATTTGATCTGTAGATGTTCTTACAAGCAGATGTGGCCGTGGACGCCGCTCGATTCTCTACAATACAAACCTGCTCAGAATTGAACACAAAAGCAGTAATGGTGCGAAAGGATCCTTAATAAGTTCTCCTATCGGATGTGTGTGTGTGTGTGTGTGTGTATGTGTGTATGTATGTGTGTGTGTGTGTATGTGTGTGTGTGTGTATGTGTGTGTGTGTGTTCACAGGTCCAGTGTGTGGGAGGCTGAATGCATCACAGAAGAATTTGACACTTACAAGCAATGAAGTGACAGTCACCTTCATGTCGGGTCCTCACCGCTCGGGACGAGGGTTTCTACTGTCCTACGCCACAGACCAGTATCCAGGTACCACTGACATTCACCGCTCGTTTTTTTTCTTAGATACCACAAAATTCGTATTTGTTGGAAAGGAATAACGATTGTTGGGTGCACAGGCCATGTCCCCCCCTCCCCCCCAAATTTTCTTACCGCAAGCCAACCTCTCCTCCATCCCCAACACAACAATAGAAAATAAGAATCAATAATAAAAGGGGGAAAGGAAAATAAAAGATAACAGCATGTAGATTAAAAATTGGAAAAAAAACACACAAATCAAACTCATTTAAGTAACGCTTCTCACCTGTTTGTAACTGGTTTATGACAATTTGTGTACTGAAATTACAGTCGACGTCAATACAGGTCTAACCCAGTTCCGATATCCATACATGTTGCACAAGAAATATCTTTCACATTGACGCACACACATGCATATTCACTCGCGCGCGCACTCAGTACTACGCGTGTTCTGTAGGTTACACTCAAACGTTTAACCTGGAAGTGGAAAGGTGAGCACACCAGCGATGAGTCATGATAGGGGATAAAATATGGTGGAAAAAACCAACAACACATTTTTGGACAGAGGAGGAGGCAAACTTTATGCTGTCAAAGCTTAATGAGTTTCTCATTTTATTTAAAGTCAAGTGGGTCGTCTTTTATTTATTTTTTTACTCTTTGAATTTCAGTTGCTGTTTGTATTGGGACGACGCTTGCTGGTTGGTATTTGATGTTAAAGGTGAATCAGAGGAAAGTCTGAGTGGAAGCAGCTGTCAGGGGTGGTAGCTCAGGAGTCCAGTCAAATGACCTCATCCAGCTGCTGCTGTACATGTCAACCGTAGATCCTAAGAAAAGTAACTTCACTTTAAGTTAACCCTGGACATGCTCACAAATATCTAAAGAACAGCAACAAGTTAAACCATTAAACTTTGACCAACAGGTTGTCTTTGTCCCTTTTCTTTGTGTCGGTATTGAATTAAAAGTTCACACTGATTAGGAAAATATCAAATGATTACATAAATGATAACATATATGTTTACTTTGTAGGCCATCCCCCGCCGCAGTCGCACCAACGCTGATTTAAAATGTGAACATTGCATATTAGCGACTGTTGTTTTTGTAGCTGGAAATAGTTCAAACTAGTATAATGGCATATGTGTGTAGTTCCGTGTGTGTGTGTGTGTGTGTGTGTGTGTGTGTGTGTGTTTTTATACTGATTGGCATTCCTCCTCCATCACTATCTACACTCCGGCGTGTTTGCTCTGAAGCTGAAAGGAGTGAGGCCTTAGGCTTCAGGGCTGGCGACTGGAGGGGCTGGATTCTTTGTGTCACCCCTTTATCAGCCCCCCCCCATCACCTATGCATGGAGTCAACATGGGGGCTATTCTAGCTTGCTTTCTGCTTGTACCACAGATATTTCTGGACACAGTCAACCACAGATAGATATCAAGATCACGGTTCCTCCTGTGGATCATATAAATAAACATGAGGTCTGGATGAGGTCATCTGGACTTTATGTATCACAGTTTCCTGTTTTTTACTGGGTTGTGTATGAAATGTGGCGATGTCTGGAGCGTAGCCCGGGTCAGAGCCCACACAAACCCCCGTCTGTTGACTGATCACAGACTGGCTGTACTGGTGTAACAAAGAGCTTAGTCACATCAACAGTGACGGCTGCTCATCCCCTAATATAGCACGCCTGCTCTGCTGGACTGTCTCACACAGAATCAGCGTGTGTGTGTTACTGATTATGTAACCCCGAGATCCCACTGATGCTAGGTCCGACACTAGTCTGTTTTACTCACAATTCTTTAATTGTTTTCATGTTTTTGCATCTGCATTGTTTGTCTTGTTACAGATCTCATCTCTTGTTTACAACGTGGGTCCCACTTCAGCTCGCCACAGCTGAGGTTAGTGGTTGACTTCTACATTTTTTCCCAACGGTAAACAATCTCAGTAAGACTCTCTCACATGTCTGTGTGCTGGTTTCAGTGTTTACTGCCCCGCCGGGTGCAAGGATGCCACGGGTGATGTTTGGGGGAGCTCTGAACTGGGTTACAGAGATGTAAGTACACTTGGTCATGCTGACCAGATGTACTTAAGATTAGAGACATAGGCAGCAACAGTTAGTAATTAAACTACTGATTGAAAGTGTCCCATTTGTCCTCACAGACCTCAGTCCTGTGCAAGTCTGCAGTGCATGCTGGAGCTGCGTCTGACAGAGTGGGAGGTCGTGTCACCGTGACTCGAGAGAAAAGTCTTACCCTCTATGAGTCTACCTTTGCCAACGGAGTCCTGTCTAAAATGTGGGTTGCTGCTGATGCAAGTACTGAGTAGCAGGTCTCTTGAGCTCACCAAATGTTGTTTCATCACTTCTTTGTGACTCCAGAATGCAGAAAGAGCAGGCCATGTGTTTTTAGCTTTTTCCTAACGCTGCTTCATTAGGTCCAACTAGCAACAGAAAACTGCCCAAAAACATCCGTTTAGAAACTCTCAGGTTCATTGTCCGCAATAATTTTATACCGTTATCCAGCCGTGTGCACAAACACATTGATTTGAGCTAAAAAAAAACCCAAAACAAACGCAGCCGGGCTCTTCACTGTAGCGCTGCACCGTATGCTAGCAAGTGTTGGTTGATGACTTACATATGGATGGAAAAGGAGGAAAGGTCAAGTAGCTGTTGGGCGCTGTTAGCACCGAGCTAAATACACGTGGCTGGCTCTTTTTGTATTCTGGAGTCACAAAGAAGTGATGCAGTGGTGAAGAAACATCTTGGAGAGCTGAAGACTTCCATTAGTGAGTACTTGAAAGGCAAAGTGCATTTTTTTGGTTGAATTGTCACTTTAAAAAGAGACATTTCTCAAAATCACCTGTTTTTTTTTTATCTCATTGTAATTGATTCAATGTAAAAGAACTGACCTATTCACCTCTTTTGACAGGGGGTCATTATCTGAGAAGAAGCTGCTCTTCACCCAAGGTAGAGCCGTCACTCACATTCCTGTACAGTTCAGAAATGTTATTTTTCCTCCAAAAAATGTTAAGAATTTGTTGGATGATAAACTCCTCCATCCATTTTCTCTCCTTCTTTAACAGAATGCAACAAAATCATGGCTGTTTCTGTTTTAAATGCCTCGTCTTTCTGGGAGAAAAACAGTCAAGATCACCGAATATCACCGTCCTCTAGAAAAATGGATTTCAGGCATGGGTTTTTAAACTGGGCAGCAGACAGTGATGATCCGGAACCCTGGGTGGAACTAGAGCTGAGTGATAGAAGCACGATCACAGGTGGGTCCGGAGTCTCGGGTTTTAAATGTGTTCATGCACCTGTAGACTTTATAAAAGAACCACAATGACCTTCCCGAAGCCTGAACTGTGATACTACCATATTATGAACTGGGATAATCAGAGCTGGGCTTTCTTTGCTTTAGCTGGCTGGACTAAACTCAATACTCGCTGTGTTGACCCAGTCTCTCTACTCCAAACCCTGCCTGAGTGTGCACTAGCATTAAAAAAAACCTCTTCAATCACTATTCAGTTACACAGAATCAACCAATTGCACCTCACCGGCACCATAACAGACACTTAAGAAGCATATGTAAACAACTTTACAGCAAACAAGATGAGAGGAATGCTGGTAGATAATCACTAACCGTAGAAATTCTTGTAGCTAAAATATTGATTTGACATTTCAGAGCTCCTAAACTGGATAGAGCGTATTTTCATGAACTGCATTAGTCTCCGGTGTGAAGGATTTGGTCAGACTCAACAGTAACAGATGGTAAGCGCTTAGTTAATGAATGGGAATATTTGTTTTTCTTTTTACGACAAGGAAATTCACAATTCTTCCTTGATTTACCACCTCAGCTTTTCTAATGAACTGATGGTCTCATTCTAGCTTAGAGTGTTCTCCAGCACAGTGTGAGGTTTATTTATTAAACTATGTGTCCATTTAGAGTCAAAGAAACAAGAAAGCAGGTCTCACCTTGAGCCTGCTGACTTCCTCACCAACATTTGCAAAAACTTGTGGTGCTAAACATGATGAGTCCACAAACTAATGGCTGCGTCCACTTGTCTTATACAGTCTATGGAGGTACTTCAATTAAGCTACGTTCATGTTTGGCTTTGATTTCCTGTTTACGTCATTGTGTGCTTTTATTGCCTCTTAATTGTTGAACTGCAAAAACCTGGTGCTTTGCTTTTTCAGGAGTTATTACAATAGGATCAAACGAGTTCTACATAGAATCCTACGTTCTTTTCAGCAAGGACAGGAGGACTTGGAAGCTGTACAAAGATGCTCTCAGCAAAGACCAAAAGGTTGGTGCTGTGCTGTATTCCTCGCTGGCCGAGCCGATGCTGTTTGGAATCGTGGATGTGAACGTGTGTCATGTTCATTCTGGTTCCCAGGTGTTCCAGGCTTATACTGACGGTCACCTCAGGGTGCTCAACAGCTTGTTTCCTCCTGTGGTGGCTCGCTTTATTCGGCTCCAGCCAAAGACCTGGCGTGGCCGAGCTTGGGCTCAAGTCCAAATCCTTGGTTGTCCTGTTGCCAAGGTCATCCAAAGGTCCCGCCCGGCTGAAGGTGAGTACTCCTGCTCTATCTCCAGAGTAATTTCACTCTGCTTACATGAGTGTAATTCATGTCTTTCCTGTCCTGTTTTACTACTCATCAGAGTCTCCACCCCCCAGAGCTACTCCGGGCACTAGCCCCCCACCCCTGTCCACAGACAGCCCGGTTTTAGTGGAGACCAGATTGAGTATGCACTTGTATTCTTCTAGTTTTACATGTGAACACAGGAACTAAATGTAACATGTCCAAGACTGACTTCTGATGTGTCCACTGCAGTAAACGGCATTCCCTCCTCACACGTGTCCTCCTGTTTACTACCTCAAACCACCTTCTAATCCTCCTGCAGGCTCCAGTCAGCCAGTCATCGTGGCTGTGGGCGTGGTCCTGGGCCTGATCATGTGTGGAAGTTGTTTGTTAGCTGGAGTCTGGTGGAAGCGAAGGTACCAGTGTTCATTTTTCTGAATTTTGATTATTTCTTGTGCGTGATTGGCACTGATGTGGTTTTGGTGACTAACATGCTGTCCGTCCTGTAACCATAGCACACTTAAAAAATAAATAAATTAAGCTTTACCTTACTGCTAATACTTCAAGGGCCTGTATTCATTCTCCTTTTTTTCTGACAGGCAAAAAGATTCTCAAATGAAGTACTCCTTACCAACAGGTAAGATGGTGATTGGTGTCATTTCAGTCATTTCCCATCTTGTTTTAAAGCGTCTAACTGTGTTTACTGTCTAGTAGGCTGCCAGAATTTCCAGGCTAAGAGTCTCCCCTGCCCGCAGTCAGATCTGATCTCCTACCCTCTGGAGCGAAACATCCACGACGCACTACCGAGCCCCCCTCTTAATGGTGAGAGATCGTAGACATACTGTACGGAACCACATCAGCATGCACATTCACCTGCGTAGTATGAGTTCTCCAATGTGACTTCTCCAGTCAGGCAAGTGCAGTGTGTTTGATTTACACTTAATTGAGACTGAGTGGTATTGGGCCAAGTCAAAGACCCTCAGTGTTGTAGAGGGATAGTTTATTATCTAATCTCATTCTTCCTGCAGTAATGCAAGCAATGCACATGCAGTGGTTGTGATTGACGTGTGCACACGGAGTGACATGTATACTTTGCGTAAATCTAGAGATGCAGAAATGCACAGTGATAATTAATCTTATCTGATGTGGAGTAAGGAAGTAGAAGAGCAGCAGAATACCAAACATATCCAGCATGAATGCCGTCTAGAACAGCATCAGTAACGGAGCTTCGGTCTGAGGCATCATGAAAGGTTCTCAGCTATGTCTCTATTGTTGTAAACGTCCCTGCAAGCTTGCGCACTTGAACATGATGCAAAGGTATGTTCAACATGGCAACACGGCGCTGAAGTGTGTTGCACCCGAGAGCTCTCAGCCAAGTGTGGAGAAATGGGAAAGTCCCTGCGACCGCTCCTGCACTTGAGTCTGTCTATAATCTTTTTTTATAGGCTGTTCAGATTTTACTGGTCCTCATAAGTTGTGAGCTCTCACGGTTCCTGCTCTAAGCCGCCTCAGGCCTCGCTGGTCAGTTGGAGGAACAAACAGCTCTCTCCATGGGCCGTCCATTCTTTCCTCTGGCTCTGCCCATCATCCCGTTGCAGTATAAACATTCCTTTCTTTGGTCTACAGAGCCTCTCTGAAAGAGACCCTTTAATTGGAGCTTGATAAAGGCTGCTCAGCCCCCCTCCTACCAGTCCCTTCCCTGCCTCCCCCATCCCCTCCCCCAGAGAGGGGACCCTTCACTGAGAGGTTCAGTGATAAACAGGATAGAAGGTCAATGCTAAGACAATCTCTCTTAAGCCTGTGTTATTAAAATATCTCTGGGTCTGAGGCTGACTGAGTAGCTCCAGGCCTCCCGCACCACTGCCTTTCCTGCTGGGGTGTAGAGAGGGGTCTGCACACACACACACACACACACACACACACACACACACACACACACACACACACACACACACACTCCATCTTTGTGACAAGGGAGACATTTTTTAAGGACAGGCAGCTAATGAAGAGGCTAAATATTAGCCCCAGGTGAAACTGTTATTGGGTGGATGAGCAGAAGTTTGCAATGTTTTTTAAGGTTCATATGTTGGACTATTTCCTGGCTGGGACAAGTAATTTTTCTGCTAGTTGCCTGGCAACAGTGCCCACAGACATGACAGTATCACATGTAAAATGAATATTGGACAGGAAGTGATTATAGCATGCTTATGTTTCTCCAGACTATGCTGAGCCAACTGTTGGACAGAAGGTCGGGTCTACGTTCCGACCGTCCTCAGAGGAGGCCTACACCGTCCCCTTCACCTTCAACCATTATGACACTCCTGGCCACTTGCCTGAGTACGCTGAGCCACTCCCCCCGGAGCCCGAATACGCCACCCCATTCGGTGAGCAGGAGTCCATCCTGCCAACTTCTACAGGGGTCATTCACAGCAACACACACAGCGCTGCTTCACCAGCATCCACCGCTGCTACCAGGACATCCAGCCATGCCCAGTATGACTGCCCCTCACACAGGGTGCTCTCGAACGGCTACTGCACTCCCGCCCTCCATGCGAACGGGCCGCGACCGGTCAGCGTGGTCTACGCTGAGCCCAAGTCATGTGACTCTTTACTGCGGAGGCACACTTATCAGGAGCCTTTGTGAACGTGGCACAGAGAAAGACTTGAGCTGAATGGTACGCTGGGCTCAGAGGACCTCTGGGACTGGACTGTGTTGTCCAGAGTGCACGAACGTTTGGACTGAATCTTCAGACACTGTTGTACCACAAGCAGAGGAGTCCCTTTAGCTGCATGTTTGAGGGCACAACCTCCTGAGCGCAGTGGGCAGAGAGAGGAGAAGCACAAATATCTCATTCTAGGAAGTGTATTGTAGTTATGTGTTGCACAAAGAAACTGCAGGTCCAGCGACATAAATACTGAGATATTGTTTATTGATAAAATGTTGCTCAATCACAAGCTGCACTTTGAGAAAACACAACTAACAATGTATGCTTGGGTCTTTTAACAGACTAATGGAGTTGCATATGTTGTCACGCTATGAAAACATTTCATTTACAATTTATCATTTCAACATGTTTCACTGAAAGAGAAGAAAAGCACTACAAAGGGTACACTGATATAGTTACTGTGATGTACAGTATAACCACTAGGTGGCTCTCATGAGCTTCTAACAATGTGTCTGCTGATACTCACACAGTCTAAACAAAGAAATTTAAAATGCTTGAAGATTACATCACACAGAAAAGGCACAACAGGCAAGGTGGTGGTCTAACAAGGATGGAGGGCGCTCCTTCACATGGACTTGAGCCCCTGTGGTCCAACCCACTACGCTGTCCTTCAGCAGGACACAGATTACCTCAACCAAGTCCAGAATACAGGCTACTTTTCACTGAACCGTCCCAAAAGCCGATACGACAGGGAATCTAGTGTGTTGCCTTTTTTCTTACATGTCTGACATCTGTAATTGCACAAATAAATACAGGGTTCATACAGTCATGGAAAACCTGGAGAAGTCATGGAATGTGAAAATGGCAATTTCCAAACCGCAAAAAAGCTTTTGAGAAGTCATAAAGCTGGAAAAAAAAAAAAGGAAATTTGCTTCGCAGTTACCTGAAGATGAAAGTAGATGTGGTTCAGTGAAGAGTCAATAGATTTATTTTATGTTGTATCAAACCAGGCACCAGACGAATATATTGGTAAAGTTGGGTATGGATTTTTGTAGATTTTTTAATTGTAAACAGAATACGTGGTCATGAATATTTTCCTCATGGAAATTGGTAAAAAAAAAAAAAATGTGTATGAACCCTGTGAAAAACATGTAAGGAATTAAAATCAAACTACCTTTCACATGCCTTTCAGAATCCTTTGGTTTCTCTTTGATTTTTAAGAGGGAAAGATCTTAAATTAATTCTATATACTGAAGTGACGTCAGATTGCTGTTGTGCACACAAATCACTTTCAAACAAAAACATAAAATATTCAGACGTAAAATAGTACTTTTTACAAAATATCTTTAAATAGTATAGTCAAGAGGATGTGATGATTCCATTATCTCTGAAAACGTAACAAATGGACACACAAAAAAACCCCAAATGCTGTTTTTTAAGTTTGTGGCGAGACATTATTTGTAATAGATTTGCTCTCTGTTACAAGAGGAATATCTGTCACGGCTGAATAAGGCACAATACACCGACTGTACTGAGAAGGTGACCGATGATTAGATCAATTTTTCTTCATTTTAGGTGCTACAAAAAGTACAAAATTTATCACTGAAACCCTCTGAAGCGTTAAAAGTTATAAAATTGAAATTAAAGTAATTCCCCTAAGTGTTTTTTTGTCTTTCATGTACACACAAATAGGTGAAACTTTTTCTCTTCATTAAAATGAAGAGATGCAGAATTCTGCAAGAGCCAGCCACGTATATTTAACTTGACGCTAAAGGCAGCTAACAACAGCAGAACTGCCCAAAAATGTTGGGTGACAAACTGTGAAGTGCATTGTCCAGGTAGTGCATTGCTTCAGTTCTTGTTAGCCACCAGTTTCCATTAGCTTAAAGCAAAACAAACACGTCTGGCTCTTTCTGCATTCTGAAGTCATAAAGAAATGATGCAGCATTGAAAATGTTTTTTTTTCTTTATAGCAGTCAAGACAACGCCTCTTTAAAAAAACATATTTTGGGTGAAGTATCCCTTTAATTTTAACACGTCTCTAAAAGTTGTGCAGTACTCCAAATGGATGTATCCAAACATACTTTCAACACGTATTACTCTTGTGTTTGTGTCTTATCTTTGAGCACTCGTAAAAGAGATATTAATGCAACGTATTACCGTTGGTATTAATTTAGTGATTTTAGTCTTTTTCTGTGGTTTACTGTCCACTGTTGTCCCGGTCTCTGTCATTGGTGCTCAGCTCTTTCCTGCGGGCTCCCTCTTCCTGTCCCCCGTCAGAGGAGTAGTGTACCTGGGACTGATGTCTGTTCCTGGAGGGGGCATCCTTAAAACACATACCACAGTCCTCACATGCGTACAGCAGGCCCTCTCTGTTCCTGCCTGGGTTTGCCCCCTCTGACAGACTCTCATTTCCAGCATTCGGAGCATAATGAGGGCGAGTTGACAGCTGAGGCTCTCTGAGATTTAGAGCTGCTTGTGCGTTGCTATCAGGATTGTTAGTTGTATTTAGCTTCAAATTTCTGGGACGTCCAGGAGAGACACCTTGACCTTCTGCCCCCCGATACGCTGCCTCCTCCCTGGCAGGT
>NC_141330.1:14442500-14487500 GCF_037954235.1 Aulostomus chinensis | reverse complement strand
TTGGAGGAGGACGACTGAGTGCTCGTAACAATGTTGGAAAGACTGTTGAGGACTTGCGTACTAATGTAGTAATGGTTGCGGAGGACTCCATAACTGCAGCAATCCCATGTTTAAATTAGCTCGCTGCTACTGCTATGACTGACTGAGGTCACTGCACGGTCTACATGCTTGTTTCATAAATATGTGGTATGTTGCTTTGAAGTTATTGCTTTTCTTTAAATAGTTTTTAAATAGAGTGTAGAAAATTGCCCTGAATGTAGAGATTAGATGTAGAGATCTATCTCAGAGCTAGAAACACCGAAACGCTGTCTTAGTTACCATACACTCACCTCACGCTGAGGTGTTTTTCCACAGCTCTTGAGGTGGCTGTCATAGTTCTGCTGGTGGGGAAAGCCCAGTCCGCAGCTCTGGCAGAGGCAGGGAGACCTGCCGGCGTGACCGCCCATGTGGGACATTAGCAACAAGGCTGACCGGAATCCCTTTCCACATTCTGCACATTTCAGCACCCTCTGATGAGCGCCAGCATGTTTCTTCAGCTCTTCTGTAGTGTCAAATCTCTGCCCGCACTCCAAACATCTGATCTCATCCCCTTTAGGCTCCTGATTGCCCCAGCAGCCTGTGTCCTTTTTGTGTTGCTGAAAGTCCTCCTGGCTGATAAACTCTCTCAGACACGCCACGCAGTGAATGCGTTCAGGCTCACACTTGTGCTTGCGATAAAGTTTTGCGAGGCGGAAGTGGCAGTGACATCGTACGCAGGTGTACGGCAGCAAACCGAGGTGGGAGAAACTATGTTTTAGGAGAGCATTTTTCTTGGTGAAGGTCTTTGTACAGTCTGTGCATTTAAATGTGGTGTGGCTCTTCCTCCGATGGCGTGCGAGAGATTTTGGAGAGGAGAAACTGCGGCCACACGTTTCACAAAAGACATCCAGCATACATTTGTGTAACTGCACATGCTCTTCACAGGCCTTCAGTGAAGTAAACACACGTTTGCAGAGGTCACATTCGTAAAACTCGCTCTCGAAATGAGTTCTGGACACGTGGCTTTTCAAATGTTCAAGTGAGGCAAAGGTCTTCTGACATATACGGCACTGGAGACGGTCCACTTTGGTTTGGGCATGTGTGCGCAGGTGGACACGGTAGTTGTAAATCTGACTGAAGCGCTTGCCACATTCAGCGCAGCCATATGGGCGCGCCCCCGTGTGCAGGTTCATGTGGTCTTGGAGTTTGAAGTTTGAGGACAACTGGAGACCACAGACGCTGCAGCAATAGTCACCAGAATGACTCGACTCTGGAACACAGAGGGAAACCCAACAATAACTACCTGTACATGCACAGTGATAATCAACTATTAAGAAAACAGCAATATTTTCAATTTTGTAAACCGCGTTTTGAGCTGAGTTTCAGAATCTCAGGCCTCATGCCTGGACAGTTGCAACATATTTAAGTCCATGCAAATGTATGAGTGATATTATACCTGTGTTTGTACACTCACCCTGCAAGAGGTTTTTTTTTTTAATGAAAACGAAGATAATGAGGGAAAACAATCACTCTATGCAAAACATATATCAACTGCAAATTAGTTGAGGCAATCACAAACATATTTTTTAATCACATCTAATTTTTTAAAAAATTAAATATGGCATTGAAATATTTTCAACATTTTCGATTAATTTGACTGATATCACAATTGCTATAGGATTTGTGATCTTAGAGGGGATATTAGCTCTTACGTCATTATTCTCGTTTCCTTTGAAAATACTATTCAGATATTTTCTGTGGGAATCTGAATCAAACAAAGACGGTCTCTTGAGTTTAAATAAGAAGTTGGCAGCACCAGATTAATGAATTTAAAATAGTATTTTGACACACAGCCATTTGTGCATTCCAGTTATAGTTACATTCTGAATAATTAGGCAGTCCTGAATCACATCCTCACATAAAAATGAGCCAAAAACAAATCATACCATTCAACCCTTCCTCATCCTCCTCCTCTTCATCCAACTCTTCCTCCTCATACACCTGAGAGACATCGCTGTCATCTGAGTCGATCACCACATCCTGCTGCTCCTGCGTGGGATCTCGGGCTCTGTCTCCAGCTTCACCTTTCTGTCCCTCAGTCACCAGGAGCGGTCCAGCTGTGGGACCCCTGCCACTGGGTTCAGACTGTGAAGGAAGGGCAGAGCCTCTGGTAGTTTGTTTGTTGCGTTTACTCTGTGAAGGAGGCAATGCAGCTTTGTCCTTTTCGGCTGTTTTCTTGCCAGCAGCTCGGACCAGTGGTCTCTCCTTGTGTGTGTTTGTCAGAGACGTGAGAGAGTGGCTGGATGGGAGGGCGTCACCACATGCTGTCTCATGTGCTGATGTTTCCTGCTCCTGCAGGATGTCCGGGAATCCCAATTCCGTCAGCTGAATATCAATGGTGTACTCTATGGACATGATGGCAGCTGAGGAGGTGGCAGGGCTAAGAACACAAACGTCTCATTAAACTCCTCAATGTCAGTAATAGTATGCATATCAAATTGTTGTTAATAAACTGAAAATAGGTTGTCATTAAAAACAGACTCTAATTACCAGTGGAACGACTACATCCGTGGAGAGTCTTCTAAAATGGCACTTTGATAGGGAACGGCAAATAACTCCTCAATGGATGATACACTTCAACGCACCTCACCTGGCGGGAGGAGCTGGTGATGTCACGGCGTCTTTTATGTTTAACTGACAATTTCATCGATATTAATATTCCAACCTCGAGGAAATATAAGAATTAATGTGGAAAGCAGAATGAAATATTCACCTCCAAGACGTGAAAAGAGAGCGGTAACATTAGCTCACTAGCTAGCAACAAAACTCGCTTATCCCGACCATACAGGGAAGCAGGGAAATAACTGAAGCGCCACAAAGGCAGGAAGTCTTTGTTAGGTTTAGACCGCCCCCAGCGGTTTGGGGCGGTATTGCGTCATATTATTGTAAACCAAGGGACCCAGTCGCGGTGAATTGTGAAAATCAGGAGAGGAAGTTCATTTAAAAGAAAAAAAAACAAAGTCGGATTTTTTCCTTGCTCGTTGAAAGTATGACTTCTTATGACGGTTGTTCAGATAAGAAGAGATGGACGAGAGTTCTGTCTTCAGGAGGTATTTATTCATTCATTCATCCATAAAACAATGGTACAAGTTAGTGTCCCCCTTATATACCTGCTACCTCTGGTTTACATTCTAACTCGCCCTGTATATGGAAATCTTACTTAAGGGCAGCTTCTTTATTTATCTTCCATTGCCTAACAGGTCAAGGGGTCAACATCCAAACATCTTGTCAAAGTTTAATAGGATTCGCTCCCTAATTGAGTATGGTACATATGTGAATACTTACAGCACATCTGCAAGGTTCATACACAGTTCAGACATGACCATGAGAAAAGAATATAACGTAGCAACCATATCATGAAAACCAATCCTAACAGTCATTTTTCAGGGCCAACAAATTACAAAATCAAATAAATGCATAAACAGATAGATTTAAATAGACAGAAATAGCATTTTTTCCATTACCAAAATCTATTTATTTATTCATTCACTCATTCACACACATTTATGCATTCATTAATTTCTTGTGGTGTCTTTTTAAGTTGGCCAGTTATGACAAAGTATCTTTTCTTGATTTCAACACTCAACAGCAGAAGTAGAGATGACGAAAACAATTACTGAAATATTTAAAAACTAGTAATTGAAAAGAGGTTTGATTCTAAATTGTTATGAAAATGTAAAATCAAAATGAAATAAAATGATATGCTAAAGTAACAAAGGAAAATATGCACAATATTTGTAATTTTTTTGTTGTAATCTTTATTGATTCTACTGATGGAATGAAAAATACAAATGTAAGCAGCCTTAAAACAGAAAAAGTCAAAGGTACTGTGGTTTATGTCATAAAATTAGATCATTTATTGATGCTTTGGTTTCTAAGAATGCCTAACGTTAGATTTTGCCAAGGCAAGTTTGTTTTTGTTTTTTCTTCCAATACCTTCCAAATCGTGTCTCACTGAATCCAAATCAATACCACATATTAGAAGAGATGGGACACTTATTATAATTTCCTCCACTTAATTCTTTTATGACTGTATTAATATTAATTTAAGCTTTTTCCACAGCTTCCCCTCAAGTGACCCAGTGACCCTGCCCCAGTGCATTATTATAAGACTTTAAATACTTCGAGGTCCTAATGTCGGAGTTTTTCATCATTTTGTTCAGGCAGCAGAGCGTCAGTCTGATATTGGAGCTGGTCGTGCTCTGTACTGCAAACACTAAGCCTCTACTAATGACCAGTGGAAAGGCTACGCAACGACAACATAAACATGTTCTTGATTTTCTCTTTTCCATTTCAAATCAGAAATAAAGGCATGTTCCCTCAAGTAGACAGCCTGATGGTTGAGCTGAGAACAGAATGTATTTTTGACTTAAAAAAAACTGAGTAAACACATAAAGACAACGAATTTCTTCAGAAGCCTCCCTCGGGATAACATGTTTATTACATTTTTTTTTTTTTTTGCACTGTCCAGACTAACAGCAGTGGGGAGAGAAACAATCCAAACGGTGAGTAACACTTGACATACATAGATCCTCATGGGACTCAAAGGCATTTAAGAGCCACAAGTTCCGTTTAAGAAATGTCTAAGACATGACATATTAGTCTAAGAATTAAAAAAATAAAAGGAGGAACTTTTACCGTGAAAGAAATCAGGATTATGGTGGATCATTTCTGCCCACATAGAATCTGGAGCACTCAGCCAAATGAATTTGAAGCAGAATGCAATCACATCTTTTCTAAAAATTCTCCCTCAATGAGGGTTAATTTAGGAAGGAACTTGATCAAAATATTAAGTGTAAAAAATACATAATATGAACCAGAAGCTGTACATAACACATTGCATTTGACACATTCAAAACATGGTATCTTTACTACTCATCTAAAAGCTTCAAAATATGTACTCATCCGATCTGTTTGGAAAAACAAGAAAAAAGAAAATTCACCACAAATTGAGTGAAACAACTCAAGACATCAAATAATGAGTTCACACCACACGCAGCTCACCCTTAAAAAAAATGAGAGAAATCATTTTAAAAAGTTAATCAAAACGGCTTTTGTTTTTTTGTGTTTGTTTGTTTTGTTTTTTTTACAAATAAACTATGTTTTTGTGACAGAGTAACAGATGGATTTAACGACATTTGGTTAGTTGATTGAAGAGATGTTTCCAAATGTTCAACAGCACATGATCAATAATTCTGTCAGGTTAAATATCACAACTTTCAATCCAAATCTTGCTACAAAGTCATCATCTAAGCCATTCATGAGTCCTCTGAAATCATCATTCAGAAAATCACATCTCTGTTAAAAGGAAAAAAACAAAAAACAAAAACAAAAACAAAAACAGGACAATTCCTCTTAAAATTTTCGAAAATCACACTTAAAACACACCGGGCTCCTGTGCCTCAATTATCTCTTTGAACTCGGGTTTTCCGGCTCTTCCTCTGGGTGACTCTTCTGGTGAGCTTTCAAGGTGCGCTCGCGGCCAAAGCTCTTCCCGCAGGTTGGGCAGGCAAAGCGGCCGACAGCATGAGCTCGCGACATGTGGGCATCTAGCTGCTCAGGACGGGCAAAGCTCTCCTCACATTCTTCACAGGGATGGGCTTTCCTTGGAGTGTGTTTCTCCTTCTTGTGAGCCCGGAGCTGAACCAAGCCGGGGAATGAGAGGTCACACTCAGGACAGGGGTGCTGCCGGGGTGGCACAGGCTCTGTTTTGGGCTTCTTCTCTTTTGCTTGCCCTTCATTGTCATCTTCAGCACTCTTGTTGTCTTCCATTTCAGGTTTTGCTGCTGCAGCTTTTGGAGGACGGCCGCGCTTTGCTCCCCCTGCTTTTCCTTTTTCCTCTGCCGGGGCTGCTGATGACTCTGATGGAGTACTTGCTGCCTCCTCTGCTGCTTCTGGCTCATCCTTCTTTTTTCGCTTTCCTTTTTTCTCTGCGCCTGCTGGGTCTTCAGTTTTGGACGGCCGCCCACGTTTCTTAACAGATGAAGCACTGCCGTTGCACTGCTGACCATCGGGATACTTTTCCTGGTGTTCGATCAGCTCTGGTTCTGTTTCAAAGCCCACGCCGCACTTCTTACAGCGATGGGTTTTTGTGGGGTCGTCCGACTGCTCTGCAGGCTCTACATCTGGGCGAGGGTGCTGGGTCAGGCGATGAGCACGCAGCAGCCCCGCGCTCCTAAAGGTTTCATTGCAATCTTTACACACCAACTGCCTCTCGGGACACACCTGTCTTCTGTGTGATGTGAGCTGTGAAGATGAGACAAAAGGTGTAAAACAGAAACCACATATAATATACTCAAACAGCTGTGATTTGCGGAGGGTGTCACTTCAAGCAACAATATCATTACATTATACTCACTTCAGAAAATGTTTTGAAACTCTCTTTGCAGTGGACACATTTGAAAGGCTTGTCATCCTTGCTGTGTGTTGGCTGGTGCTGTGTCAGCTCCTCGGATGACAGAAACGTGCGGTCGCACACGTAGCAGGTGAACAAAGTGTTTCCCTGTGAATAAATTCAAGAAGTCAAACAATAGGACCAGGGTAAAACGTACTGCACGATTCAAGTTCAGCTGCAGGTGTATTGGGGAAAATGAGTTTACTGAACCGACTCAAACTCATCGCACGTTCGCGGTAGAATCGGAAACAGAAAAGGTCTTAAAGGTAGACCAACCCACATGTTGCATCAGGTCTCAATGGCCTTCAGGACAGATCTCCGAACAGTTCGTAGGAAATGTAGAGAGGGGAATCTAAAGACTCACTGCAGCTCAGTGTGGCAAAGTCTAAGGAACTGGTGGTGGACCTGAGGAGGACCAAGTCTCCTGTGACCCCTGTTTCCATCCAGGGGGCCAACGTGGACACTGTGGAGGACTATAAATATCTGGGAGTCCACATAGACAATAAACTGGACTGGGCTCGGAGCACTGAAGCCCTTAATAAGAAAAGGACAGAGCCGCCTCTACTTCCTGAGGAGGCTCAGGTCCTTCAACATCTGCAGGACAATACTGAGGATGTTCTACGAGTGTGTGGTTTCTCGTGCGGTTCTATTTGCTGTGGTGTGCTGGGGCAGCAGACTGAGGGCTGAAGATGCAAACAGACTCAACAAACGCATACGTAAACCTGGTGATGTGGTGGGGGTGAAACTGGACCCCTTAGAGACAGTGATGGAGAGAAGGATGCTTCTGAAACTACGGAGCATACTGGACAACATCACCCACCCCCTCCATCAGCTCCTGCTCCAACAAAGGAGTACACGGACCAACAGACTCAGACCCCCCACCTCAAAAACTGAGCACCACAGAAGGTCTTTTCTCCCAATGGCAATAAAATTGTACAATACATCTCTGTGATTGCACTGTCATCCATCCACACTCACTGCACTGTCTTTGGGTTAATTCATGTAAACGACCCACTTATTGTACTTTCTTATTTTTACACACTGCTCTTTTCTGTCATTATGTGCACTATGTGCATAGCCTTGTTCTCGCTTCATCCCTGTTTATTGTTGTTGAGAGGAGCACTGTTAAAAACAGAATTTCGCTTGGGGTTGACTAAAGTCTGATTACTTTGCTGAACATTAATAGTTTGTAAAAAATTCAAGATATACCAAGTAAACAGAATTTGTTTTGCTGTGTTCAGGTTGGTGGCTTCTATGCAAATTGCAGTTGCGCTATTACATAAATACATATCAGATCTGCTGCTATGAATATTTGTATCTTCAGCATAGCAAATTAGCGCAAGCATGGTAAACCAACATGCTGCCAGTAGGGAAAAGGTACCTGTTGAAGCTGCTGTTTATATTCCTCCCGGTGGCTCTTCTTCATGTGCCTCTCCTTGGCTTTAGCGCTGCAGAATGTGATGAAGCACTGGAAACACTGCAGATTCTCATGCTGGTCTGGTGATGGGAGAAATGTGGTCAGTCTGGAGGTTGCACTCCCAAACGTAAGTCAATTTTTGTTTAACTAACTTCACTTTTACTTACATGATTGAACAGTGGGTGCTGCGGGTCCATTTAAAGAGATTGGTTTGTATGGTTCCGCCGGCTTTTCAGGCGGGGTTTCTGGAGGTGGATCAGGTAGTCCCCGTCCCATTACGATCTCCTCTATGTTCAAAATCTCAGAGTCCATCCTGGGATCCTAGGCCGTCTTAACAGGTACAAATAATGTGCTTGGGTTGAATAGAAAGAACGTGGAATGCAAGAAGCTTAAAATTAAACACCCACTGGAATTTTCGTCAACGTCTCAATACATGGAGGGTAGTCCATCAAATACGGTACACAAGCGCTTCAATCAACATTGGCTAATGTAACACACAACCACTGGCACAATAAAAAAAACTAATCCGTTTCACTGACTTTAGTGCAGTGTTTCTGACAAACGTGATCATACAGACCGCGGCGTATTTTGTAGGAGGGTTGATAGTTTTAGTTCAAGTTTCAGCTCATGTTCGTTACAGCCTTTAGAGGCCGCTAGCTAGGCTAACTATTTAGCGCCATGTAACGCTACGCTTCATCTAGCTGAATAAACTGCTTTTGTGAGTCTTGTCGGTAAACTAAAAACTATGTCAGAAAATTTAACCCACTAAAGCATATCGCTGTGCAAATATCAATCACAGAAAAGTATCAGGCAACCGAGCAGGCTAACTTAGTGCTCGCTAGCATGCTACGGGTTAGCTAGCTAGCGCTAACAACACTGGGTGCCATTCAAAGAGGATCTAAGACTTTTCGTTGCTTTCCCCATGCCAAGTTTTGGCTCACTCTTCAGAACATGCACATATCTGCAATGAATTAATGAAGTGTATGTCAGCATCAATGCCTAAAGACAAGTTTTAGAATGAAATCTGTAACTGAGCGTTTACGTTACCTCTAATAGCTCTTTGAATGTAGCGTTAGTTTGACTGACAGAGTTGACCCCACAGAGGTAAAACGCATAGATCGGACACTTCCTGGTGCACGGCTGGTACAACTAAGATGGCTGCCGGGTACTCGAAAACTATTCTTATTGATTTGTGGTATTTAGTTAAATTTTTAATGTTGGACAATAAATCATCAACGTTCCACCGTCAGCTATATTGGAGCACATACACGTGATCATCAGAAAATATAATGTTTATGAAAATAAATTGTATAACTTCAACTGTACAAAGCGCTACATTATTTATAGACAGGGCTTTCAAAATGCCATCATATCCGTGTACTATTCTAACAGACAAAATGAGCTAGAGAAGCACGACAGGGGTACAGTATTTGAAGGGAAACATGGATTTGAACTGAGTTTCCTTTCTATTTTGCGTGATTCTACGGTTGATAATCCGTCACGTGACTCAAAAACTTTTCATTCACTGTGCAATATTCGATAGTGTCTCTGATTACTTCCTTCCACGCCCTCCTTCATGTGTTTTCTCACACTCAAACAAGTGGGCGCACAGACACTGTTCCGCTTTTATAAAGTAACAAATATATTTTTGGCTGATAAAACTTTGGTTTACGGTCAACTGTATAGAACATTTAGCCAAGCCATGTTCAACACCTTGTAATGGAGCTGAAAATAAAATTTGCTTTGCACTACCCGGGTAGTCTAATAATATGTATATATGTGTAATGTCTGCAGGCTCTAATATCATCCACCATGAGAATCTATCATATGACCGACTTATTGCAGCGTGCACAGCCATGCTTCGATAGCTGCAGTTGCAGATTTTTTTTTTAAACAGTATTTATACTTGGGGCAGGAACATAGTGTCGTGAAAAAAAAAACATATAATGTGATATATTGATATATTGATTTAATTGCACATTTGTAACAGGGCACTGTAAATTAAAAACATTCTGTAGGTAGCAGAACTAAGTAGTTCATCTTCTATTCTATGGTGCGAAGTATTCAAATTATACAGTCTATTTGTCCAAATTGTGAATTTTTTAATCATGAGCACCAGTTATAATAAACTCAGGAGTAACAAACGGCAAGATTATCTGCAACTATTTTAATAAAATACTTTCAAAAAAAAGTTTAAAAATGTTTAAAAAAAATGTCCATGGCATGGTAGTAGTTAGCAGGTGGAAATGATACACAATATGAATGGTGGCTGAATCGTATTTAGCTGATACCGTTTCAGGCTCCTGGTGTCGGTCACAATAGTTAGAAGACCGATGAATATGACAAAGCCATTTTTAATGTTTTAAGTAGGCTATATGTTCATTTGCTCTTCCTAATTTTCTATATCTTTCCACTGAAAACGAGCATTTGTCCCACATTTCACTATTAAAATACACAAAATCAACACAGATTTTTTTTTTCTTCCCATTTATTGTTTTCTGGAAGTAAAATAAATAGTTAAATTTTCACAGAGCCAAAAAAAAACAAGCTCGTCATGAAATGTAAAATTTAAAATAAATGGTAAAAATCATCACGGTAGCTGCAGGGTCGAAATATATAAGTATATATTTTTATTTTGCAGCATGAAATGTATGGCTATGGATCATTTCACGTCTCTGAAGGCAAATTCATTTTTACACCTGCTAAATGATACAAAAAGTCACACCACAAAGGATTTCTGTTTGAAGTGCAGTACAATAACCCCACAAGAAAATGATGCTGCCTCAAGGAGAACTGGTAAGGACAGAGGGGACAATACTATCGTTTGATGCACATCTAAATTCGTCAACCAGAGCACAGTTGCATTCCAAATCTGAACAAAAGTTCTTCGTCTTTTTTCTGTGGTGAATGTTATCGTTTTACCAAACTCCCTTGATTATGGAAATTCACAAAGCAGTTGTGGTTGCGTGAGATGCAAAGAAAGACACAGCACTTAAGGCAAAGGACTCGCGATGTTCTCTGACAGTCCCCAAAACGACACTTGCCCCCCTCTCCCTCTGCCAGCTGCTCTGGCCAGTGGCCTGACCCGTCGTACCGTGTGGCTGCATCAGGGAGAGGACTTTCCTCTAACACACTGGGATTAGGGGTTTCAGTGGTTCTATGGGCTTTCTCTTCGGGGGGTTGAGGGGGAACAGAGTCCTGGGTGTCCGAGCTGCTGGAGAGGATCAAAGCCTTGGACACCTCCAATCTGAAGGCCATAAGGGTCAACGGTTCAGATGCAGCCTGGTTATCCTTTCTGTACAGGAGCCAGGAGTTGACCAAAGCCAGATCTGTTAGGTACCAGAGCACTGCTTGAGGCCAGTGGGTTGGAGCTGAGACGGTGAGAGGGATGGAGTAGAGCTGTTGCAAATCTCTGTTGAGACGAGCTGACATCTGGGCCTTCTCAAAGTTGTCAATGAGAGAGGCCATGTTTCTCTGGCTGTTTCCTGCAGTAGAAAGTATGAAGCCACAGTGTGATCTGCGTAACATCAGCTTCCCATCAGAGCTGACGAACTCATCCCCGATCTGTCCTCTGGCGCCTCCCACCCTGCCTGCACCATGAACCCCAGCAGCTAGCAGGCGTTCCAGCATCACAGGAGTCGAAAGTTCCTGCTTGCAAAGAAACACCATGCTACCTTTAGGGACCATTTTTTCTACAGCATCCTCTTTGTCTGACAGATCTACTTTAAGATCCACATGCAAGAGCAAACCCTCAAATCCAATTAATGTAGTTGAGTGGAGAAACAGCTGGTTATTGTGCAGCCTGCCAGTCAGAGGAAGCGGATACTGATCAACAGCGTAATCACCTTCTCGTCTCAGTGATTGGCATCCTTTCAGAAAACGGCACAATAATGGTTGAACCTTCCACAAAGGATCCATCTGTGCTTTTCTGTTCAAGTCATCTGATCTGGTCCCTTGGCACTGCTTATGCTGAGAGATTTCACTTTGCGGTGCATTTCTGAAGTCCTTATTATTTCTGTCTTCCCCAACATTACTGTTGACTGGGTCCTTAGGAGGAGAAGCTAGCTTCAACAACCCTGACAGCTGAAGGAAGCGGGAAAGTGGCATGGCTTCAGCAATCAAGGGCACTTTTGTTAAGTCCTCCCAGTAGAGCCTCGGACAAGGAAACTGAGAGAAAGAAACCAAATTAACTTCAGTTTTGCATCAAATCGTCAGAAAAGTATGAACAAGCTGTTGATTGAGCAAACCTTCAAAGTTCCCATTGCAATGTGGATCCCAACAAATTGTGCCACTTCTCGGGCTGTGATGAGGTTAGGAATGCTGGACATTGCATCTGTGCAGTGGGCGATTTCCACCCAGGTGTCCCAACCAAAATACTCAGAGAAGTATTCAACAGGCTGCCTGGTTCTGTTTCCCTCTCTCGGAGTTTGAAGATGGCCTGATATAGATGGCAAACTAAAGAATAACGGAAAAAAACATGATGAGCAAATGAGAAACATACAGTGCATTATTCCCTGTGACCAAAAGAAACCCTAGAGGTACAAAAACTGTTTGTTTGTAACATAAAATACAATTTTTATTCCAACAGAATACAACGAGAATCAAATGTATTAATCAGCCACATTACGGATGACTTTACAGTATTTCTTTCTTTACTGTATCCTTCCATATTTTGCACGTTTAGTCGTTTCATGTTTGGCTTGTGAGTGAATAAGTTGTACGTTACTTTGGTGATGTTGCATCTGGCAGGCATGAGCCGTTGGTTTGGTTCTTGAGGAAATAGGCCATTACTTCTTCTTCGGAGTCAATCTGAGGTCTGGATAAATCAAAACTTCCTGCATCTTCTTCATCAGAACTCTGAAGAAGAAAGCTTCGCAGGTCTGGTGGATTCTGCCACTCCATTTCGGTTTCAGCTGGAAGTTTGGTTTTTATAGTGAGTCATCAGACTTCAACAGTTCAATAAATACCTGAACGACATAAAAGTTACCCTTGGAGGTTTTTTACCATTAGAGGATGGAATAAAAAGGTTCCTGGTTTTGTTTGGCCAGTCGCACTGTTAACACAATTCCTATTTTTCTGAAGGTCTCACACAGAGCTAAAGGTGGTGGTGATGTGCCAAGAAATACGGCAATACTCTAGCAAAGGTGCAGTGTGTGCTCAAGTGTATATTTTCTGAAGCTGTCAGAGGACCACAGCCCTTCAGATCAGCTCTAATGTTCCTATTGCTATAAAGAATGTAGTAATGTATTTTCCCCATGAATGACTTGTTTTGCCATCTGCTAATTGTCGTAATGTGAATCTCTATGACCCAAACAAACCATGGATCAACCACTGGGCCTGAACTAACCATCAATATGCAAGCTGTAGTGCATTTCAAAAACTATTTCTTAAAGGATGTTCAAGGGTGTGTGTGAAACAATCTGGCAGTAAGAAGTTAAGCGAGCTTCTAAATTTCTCAACTCAAAGAATTTCCATCGCCCTGCGGTTTCTGACAGATGTTTTGAATTGAACTGACTTTCTGGGGCAGTGTCACTGTAGTTAGAAATATAAATAAATATTGATAATAGCCGTGTAAACTCGATATAACATTTACTCAAGAACTATTATTATTGGTCAATCTGAAAAATAAAAAAAAAAACAAACCTTGTCTGTCTGCTAGGTCATCAAGTTCTGGTTCTGTCTGAAGTCCTTTCAGTCTTGTGTCCTGGTAGTCGTGCATTACATGTCTCCCTTCATCTGTTTAAGAAATTTAACATTGAATCAGAATTACCACCTCACAGTTGTCATCCACTGCTAACCAGTCAATTTCCAGTTCATATTCATGCTTGTCCAGACTCATGACATACTGTATTTAGTGCGGACTTTAAATCAATTATTTTGAAAATATTTTAAGTGTATAATATCTCAAGGCAATACTTAGAAAATTTTGAATAAGCAGCCACAAAAGTGTTTTTGATGAAAGTTATGTCACACTGAAGTTGGCCTTTTGAATATTAACTGTCATTGCTGGATCATTCCATTACATTGTGTGAAATTTGATCTCGCCTTAGCCTGTGAATTCTAGAGTTGAGGCAAAATCCCAGCCCCAAGCCTTTGCCAGCATGGCGTCATAAAAGGTTAAAGGTTAATTAATAACTACCTGCTGTCTGCTCTTGTGTCTGTTGGGCTTCGGCGGAAACCTCCACAGGTAAACTTCCACTGTTTGTCTGAGCAGCTCCCAGTAGCATCTCCCTCTCCTCCTCCTTCACTGGGTAGAAGATACATTGGTTGGGATTGAAGTCAGAGGTGACACTACAGTTGCTGGTCGTTTCCCCAATCTCCATTACTGAAAGCAAAAGCCAAAGATTATTAGTCATGCATCTCTGAATAGATGTAGAGATTAAAGTGCTAATAGTCAACAGGGTGGGCTCATTAAGCGCTATCCAACAGTGAGCTCATCATCTATAGTGGAGTATCTTAAAATCAAATCAATTCCGAACCAATGCTTAATGCTGCTGAATGCTGTGCTACTATTTCCTGCAAACAGTTTATCCACTCGGCCAATACCTCGGTGCAACTCGTCAGAACTCCCCAAAGAGCCACAATATGTCAGCTTTACATATTCAGTTTGTGGTGGAATTAGGCAGACAAAATACACACGATGAAAGGAAAATCATGAATAAATGAGTAGAGAAACTACAAATGCAAGGCAAAAGTGATCAGTTAAATACAACAATGATGTGAGTCAGCAGTTTCAAACCCAGTTGAGCAGCACTGGAGAGAAAAATAGAAGAAAGATGCACACTCCTCTATTAGAGACCAGTCACAAAGAGCATTCAAGCCATTTGGGCTCTCCTTGGTTGCCGGTGATCTTATTGAGGCATGTTAGCTTTTCTCTTCTTCATTTGTCACCTGTCAGTGCATCTTTGAGGTGTGTTGTTAGGCACATTATCTGGCTACATATGTAACACACAGACATGCCCTGTTAGCGTCAATGTTCTCCTGACTCTCTAAAAACAGCAATTGACTATAATTTCTAAAATGTTGAACCATTTTTTTTTTCCAACTGAGCTAGTATGAACTAATTCTTACATGGACTTGTTGACGTGGTGTTTTCAGTGCTGATTTGCTCCACATTCCATCGCATGTGTCCGCTGCCCTGCGTGGTCTGAGTGTCATTAAGCATGATTGTGCTCTCCTCCTTCACCAGAACTGTACGTATATCACGATGGTGCTGCGGTGGCACACTTGCACTCTGCCTCGTTTGACACACAGGTGCAACAAGGGCTGGATCTGAGATCGTCTCTTCAACCTTGATCTCCTGGCAGTCAGGGGGCTGTACATCATTCTCAGCGATGGGCTCCTGAAAATAAAACACATTTTTAGGAAAGCAGCCTTGAATACATAATAAATGTGTAGTGTTTTTTTTTTGTAAATTAGCATCTCACTTGTCTTTTGCTTCTTGATGACATCAAAGATTGCTCTCCATCTGCTATCACTCTTTGTCCAGAGGTTGGGAACTTCTCAAGGATGATCCCCGGAGACTTGCCTGCCTCCCTACCATGTTCCTCTCTTCTCTGAAGTCTTATTTCATTCATTGCCTGCACAACACTAGAGGTCACCGATTCCACCTCAAACATGACTTGGTCCCCAGGACAGTTTTCTAATGTGGAGAGCATGGAAGGTGAGGATGGGGCAGGAGCGGGACCTTTGTGGGGATCAGTTTCTTGACTGATCTCTGGTTGTGCAGTCTGAGTGGAGGTGTCATCCTCATTATTCATTTGCAAATCAGATGTGAAAGCAGGTTTTTCATAAACTAACTGACAATAATCATTGTCTTTCTCTGGTTCCGTTTCTCTGACAGCGTCCTGAGCTGAAACCTTCTTGGATATCACAACCCTTTTTGGATGCCCTGCTCCTCCTCTCCGACCCCTTGTAGCATTCTTTGTTATAGGCCCTTTCCCAAGTTCCTTTTTCTTCTGGACTAACACCTCTTCCTCCTCCTCTTTGATTTCTTCTTGTTGGGTGGCGCAGGACACAGTGTGCAAAGTTAGACTTTTATCAGTAGCTGCAATATTAGCAGGTAGAAGTGCTTCAGTGTTTCCAGAATCAGACAGTCCATTTGATTCATTTTGGGAGGCACTGTCTTGTGGTAAACCAAGACTTTCTCCTTCATTCTGCTCCCCAACAGTGACCAAGTCTACATCAAGAAGTACATCGTCCTTAATGTCTTCATCAACAGTGGCCTGGACTTTAGATTCTGAGCTGGCACTCTTGTCCCGCTTACTTTCATCTGACACCAAAGGCTCTTCTGCCTCAAAACCCTTTGTCTGGGTTGAGCTGTTTTGAGGACATTTGGAGTTCTCACTTTTTTTACCTTGACCAGATCTTGGTGGAACTTTCGGAGAGGTAGGAGACTGATTATCTGTTCCAGTTTTGTCTTGACCCTTGTCTTCATATCTACCCACTTCAGCATCAGTGGGTGTAACAGGCAAAGATGGAGATGGAATCAAAGCAGGAAAAGACACACTTCGTTCTCTGTCTTCCAGAGCCATCTCAGGTTCAGTATCCCAGTCTGTGGCAGCATTCATCACCTCAATCATCATCCTATTAGGCTGTTTTGGAAGTGGGTTCAGATCCAACACAGAGACACCTTCAAAGATGTTTCCATTGGTGTATGTGAGACCAGGACTCTCTACAATATGTACGGTTGCCTTGTGCTTCTGAAGGGATGAAACTTCATTAAATCTCTCCCCACAGTCTTTACACTCTAAGGCACGCTTGGAATGAGAGGATGTTATCACTCCTTCTGTCTCCACATTCAAGGGGGCTTTTCGTTTCCGAGTGGTCTTTGGCTTGACGGGCAGTATTTCGGGTGGTTGCTGGGATGCATGTAGAAATGACAGCAATGAAAGCGCTTTCTGGTTCTTTTTGGGTCTCCCTCCTTTTTTCTTAGCTTCACCAGTGAGATTATTTGCAGACTCTGCTTTATGTTTAACTTTGCCCTCCTTGCTTTGCGAAGCAGCTGTTTGAGGTTCATGAGGGGAGGCCTCTTGTGCCTGCCCTGATGCTTTTGAAGGGTCCAACTTGTAAACTTTCAACTGGGGCTGTTTATGACCTTTCAGCAAAAGGAGAGAATCTTGAGTGATATGTGCGGAAGGTGTGTCTGCTGAGGTTGTGCTTCCTTTTGCATTGATTCCCCTTCCCTTTTTCATTTGTTCTTTATTTGTCATCTTCCTTTCTTTTGCATTCTGGGATGGACCTTTTTGCTTTATTTTAGACTGTATTTTCTTTTTAAAGACAGCCTTCTGTTTACTCATGTGCTTCACTACCTCCCTTGATACATCTTGCTTTTTCATTTTAGTTTTTCTTGTATCGTCTTTGACTTGCGACACCAATGGGTCTTGGGTTACTGAAGGTGGTTCAATTTCAGCTGTGGATAAGGAGTGCTCCGCATTCTTTCCTTTATTGCTTTTTCTTCCCTTCTTCTTAGATGGCACTTTTTTCTCTGAGAGATTTGTGGCTTTACCCCCTTTCCCTTCCTCTGTGGTTGACTGGCTTTGCTGTGGTTGCTTCTTCTGTTTCTTGTTTTTCCTCTCTTTACTTTGTGGACCAAATTTAACAACAAGATGAGACTTTTTTGTTCTTGGGCGTTTGGCAGGTTTGGAATCAATAAGAAAATCATAATTTTGTAACGACCCAACCAGTTCTTGCATATGTCCTTGAAAGAAAAAAGTCCTGGTTGGCTTTCTTTTCCGTACTTTTACCAGTTCTTGAGCTGACATGACATTTACTGGTAACTCTGAGATCTGTGGCACCTGCTTGGTGTCTAATTTGGAAGGGACCTTTTCTTTAGCAGAAGAGTCCTTTACTCCAGGTGGGTTCTCCACCTGCTCTGGACCCTTCTTTCTCTCTACAAGCAATTCTTCTTCTTGGGCAGTTTTCTCTTGAGTCTCTTGTGTTCCTGAGTGAACCACATCTAGCCCTCCTGTTAGCAACTGACAATCAGTGTTCTCAGGATCAGTTCCGGATTCACTTGGAACCTGTGTAAGTCTTTCTTGTGTAACAAAAGTGCAAGCAGGAGGGTCCTGCTGCTCAGTTTGTAAAGGTGTCAGGTCCAGCTCAACTGTTGGCGTGAGAGGTGGGACTGACATGCCGGTCCCACCCTCATCTATTATGGTGTGATTAGGAGTTCTACCCATTTCAATAGTTGGTACTAATAAGGGGGGCAGGCTTTCATGTTGTGGCGCATTTTGAGATTGTTCCAGCTCAACAGTTGGTATCAGGGCAGGGGTGAGTTCTAATATAACAGTTTGCTCATTGGGGTCAACTCCCTCATTTTGGCAAACCCCTGGAATCACAGGGTCTGACGTCATGGAATTAATCTCAGATTGCTGAATAATTTGATGTACACCCCCTCCCTCTGATACGACTGTTTGTTCACTCTGAACAAGTCTTTGCTCAACGTTTTCACCTGCTGATACATGGGAGTCGAATTCAGAGAAAGTGGGGTTTTCCAACTGTCCTTCTGGTGTGATAGGTTCAAGTATAATTGTTTGCTCCATTGGATCACATGGGTCATTGGAAAAATGAAGTTCGACTGTCTTTGACTCACCTTGTTTCAAACCTATAAAATCTATCTGTGGTGGATCCAGGTTGAAAGTTACTGGTTCTGTCAGTACTGATGTCTGCTGCACTTCCAGAGGTGGAGCATGAGGTGGTACCTGGCCCAAAATGACAACTTGGTTCACCTTCTGCACATTTCCTAGAGATTCAATGAGTCTGCGAATTGGCTCTGTGTCAATATTGGCATCAACTTTTTGAAGAGGTCCATTGGGCTCTACCTGTAGTAACGCTGGCTGGCTAATAGATATGGGAGTTATGACTGGAGTACTTTGTTTTACTTGGGACCCAACGGAGAGGGCATTACTTGATGCAGAAGGTATTTTGTGCTTGGCGTTCATGTGACGTAGTCTTGTTCTGGTGGTTTTGAACATAGCCTTGCATACCGAACAAGGATACTTGATTGCAGAGCTATCTAGAAACGATAAAACAAGAAATTTTTGATACAGTGGCAAATCATGAAGTCATGAAAGAGGAAAAAAATTCTCCAAAACCAGAGATTTCATAATTATGCCCAATTTTATAATTGTTTCAACAGTAACATAGGAATATTTATCTTACCATCGTTTTTCTTCACTAGTGCTTTGGCTGTGGTGTCTCCCTCATCTCCTTCAGCCCCCTCTGGTTGGTGTGACAACATATGTTTCTGCAGAACCTTGGACATGCTGAATCTCTTCCCACACTCCTTGCAAACGTATGGCCTCTCCCCGGTATGTGTGCGGTGGTGATACTTCAGCAATGTCAGTGTTTTGCACAGTTTGCCGCAGTCCGTGCACGCATAACCATCCTGGCCAAAATGAATTTTTTTATGAATGGTGAGCTCTGATGATCTGCTGAAAGCCTGGGTACATATAGGACACTTGAAGGGTTTCTTCTCTACATGGGCTTTCTGATGGGCCATGAGCTCAGTTGAGTTTGTGAAGTGGCGGTCACAAACATAGCAAACAAAAAGTGCATTCTTCAGGATGCACTGCTCATATTCTGCTGGATGGCTCAACTTCAGGTGACGTTCTTTGCTTTTGTGATTGCGGAAGATTATGTGGCACTCGAGGCACTGAAGAGAAAGCTGCGAGGCTGCAGGGAAGCAAAAAGAAAACGTTTACGTGTTAGTTCTCTTCACAGAGAAAAGAAACAGTAAGGCTGAAGAACATTGTGATTCTGGGGTAAATACACCCCGTTCCAAATTATTATTCAAACGATATTTTTCTCAGATTTTTCTAATTAAACAATGCAGCTGACAGTCAGTATAATTGAAGTCATCAACCGTTAGGGTATAATTCAAAATGTATTAAACAAAACCTCCAAATGATAACAGTATTATTTTTAAAATAAAAAAACTCAAACTGCACAGTTCCAAATTATTATGCACGATATCCATCCATCCATCCATCCATCCATCCATCCATCCATCCATCCATTTTCAGGTCGCAGGGGTGGGGTGGCGGGGCTGGAGTCTATCCCAGCGGCCTTCTGGCGAGAGGCAGGGTTCACCCTGGACAGGTCACCCAAAACCTTGCAGTGAGGCGACAGTGCTAACCACTGCACCACCGTGCCGCCTCTTATGCACAATATAGTTTTAAAATTTGTATCGGTTTTAAAGACCTGAAAATGGTCATTTGTTGAATCTGCAGCAGTAGGAGGTCATATTTACTGAGATCAAAAGCTATCTTAATCAAAATCATCTTCATGGGCCAGGTTACATTTTAACATAGGACGCCTTCTGTGATATCACCTTCACAATTCTTGCATCCATTGAATTTGTGAGTTTTTGGAGAGTCTCGTCTTGAATTTCTTCGCAGGGTGTCAGAATAGCCTCCCAGAGCTGCTGCTTTGATGCAAACTGCCTCCCACCCTCATAGATCTTTTACTTGAAGATGCTTCAAAGGTTCTCAATAGAGTTGAGGTCAGGGGAGGATGCTGGCCACACCATGAGTTCCTCTCCTTTTACGCCCATAGCAGCCAATGACACAGAGGGATTCTTTGCAGCATGAGATGGTGCGTTGTCATGCATGAAGATGATTTTGCTACGGAAGGCATGGTTCTTCTTTTGAACCATGGAAGAAAGTGGCCTGTTAGAAATTCTGTTTACTCTGTGAGGTCATTTTCGCACCTTCAGGGACCCTACAGGGGCCTACCAGCTCTCTTCCCATGATTCCGGCCCAAAACATAACTCTGCCATCTCCTCGCTGATGCGCCATCCACCAACCATCTACTACCCCATCCATCTGAGCCATCCTGGGTCGCACAACACTCATCAGTAACCAAGACTGTTTGAAAATTAGTCTTCATGTATTTCTGGGCCCACTGCAACCATTTCTGCTTATGAGCATTGGTTAGTGTTGGCTAAATTGTAAGTTCATGCACAACTGCAAGCCTCTGGAGGATCCCACACCTTGAGGTTCGCGGGACTCCAGAGGCACCAGCAGCTTCCACTACCTGTTTGCTGGTTTGTAATGGCATTTTAGCAGATGCTCTCTTAATCTGATTGCAATTGTCTGTGCTCTGAATCAGCCACAGATCTCTTCACAGTAACAATAATCACGCTTAAGTTTTCATGAAATATCTAATGTTTTCACACCTGGACCAAGGCATTGCACATGTCATGCGTTTTGGCAGCAGAGAGCCTTTTTCTTTCCCCTATTGCTTGAAAACTGTGACCTGCTTCATGAAGCAGAAACACCCTTTTTAAGTAGTTTTCCTTTAATTGGACTCACCTGGCAAAAGTTATTATCACAGGTGTCTGAGATTGATTGCAATGATCCAAAGAGCCCTGAGACACAATACCATCCATGAGTTTAATTGAAAAACAAAAAAAATCTAATGTTTGTGACACTTAAATCCAATTTGCATAATAATTTGGAACGCGGTGTATAGTTTCATCTATGTAGGTCAGCAGTGACCCTGGGACTTTTATTTCACAGAAAAGGTTTGTCTTGGCATAAGATGTGTAAAAGGTAGAGATGAATTAGTTACTTTATACAATACTGATGTGGTATTGCAAACTTGCAAATGCTTAATAATACTAATGTCTACGGTGTGAATGGATGCGGATGGCACAACTACTGCCCACACTCCCAACACACACCTCGGTAATCCCAATAACGTATAAACAACAGACTGTCATTATGGAGGATGTATCTGACGGTGTTGAAAGGTGTTGCATTATAATGACCCCTGTTTCTAATATTTTTTGAGTCATAAAAATGGACAAAATCACATCTCCATATAATCTAGTAGAGCCCAATACCCAACGGATTTGAATTGTACTGCATCGTAATGCCATTGCATTGCAATAATTCTATCTTGGTGTACTTCAGAAATTGGAGGTATAGTTTGCTGTGGACTATCAGCCTCTGCACAAGGCTGATACTGATGTTACAGAGTTCCAGTGATGTGCTGGCTGATAATGTTTCTATAATTAAGCAGAGCCAATAAATTTGATTTTTTTTTTTTTAAAGAAACTTAAGTAGTACAGCTGAACACAGGAACCACATACTAATTCTTTAGCAAGGCAAGTAGGAAAATGCATTCATTTAAACTTCAGGTTGTCATGCCTTCATGATGGATGCTTGGTTCCGAGGTACAACAGCGCAAAGAACTACACAAATAAATCCTGACTTACTTACATGTGAGGGGAATCACCAGTGGCTTTGACATGTCCATCTTCAGAGGATCAATCATGGCCTTCTTGGAAGGAACGTATTTCCTTCCATCACGCGCAACTTTATTCGGTTTATCTGCCTTTGGCACCTCTGCACCTGGATTTCTTCCAGGTGTAGGTTGTGAGGGGGGATTTGAACCCTGGTCTATCGTGGTCTCTCTATTGAGGTCAGAGGTCACTGACTGAACACCAGGCTGGTTCTCCACTGCCTGTGTGACTGTCACATCTGCAGATGTTTGTCGCACTGTGTGGTCTTCATGTGGCGTTGATACAGATTCTTCATCAACAGAGGCGGCTGATTTATCCTCCTCGTGTCTATCAGGCTGAGCCCCATCAGTCTGACAATCCAGCGGTTGCTTCGTGGCTGCTGTGGTCACAGGGTTTGTGCCACTGTTCATCTGGGCCAGACTCTGCATGGCTCCCTGCTTCTTATCTTCTCATAAGCGCTTGTTCAGAAGTCTCTATTAGGTCCCACAGAGAGGCAGAGTGATTGTTAATAACACAGGTACACAGCACATTTATGACAACCTTACTATTTCATCAGTTTTTTTCAAAGTTAGTATAAAAAGGCGTGTTAAAACAAGCAGTAAACACCACTTTGTTGTCCTCAGGCGACAGTTGGGAGAATGAATGGGTTTAAGACATTTGTATCACAAAAGAGGAACATGGAGGGCAGCTACTGGAGGCTGTAATAAACAAAATTCAGCTTCTAATTCCAATCAATGAAAAGCTGGTGCCGACTTTTGCTACTTATTTTCGTGAATAATTCTTCCGCGATAACCGCAAATACACCGATAATGGTAGCCCAGTTAGCCTAAATTTACTGATTTGCGGTAAATTCAGGTTGGAGACGTTTGTATTTCCGATGTGCTTCGGAGCCACAGCTGCTAAATATCCACATTTCCAGCGTCCATCTACTTACACAGCCAGCCGAACATGTAGAGATGAGAAGGAGGATGTAAATATACTGGTACCTAGGCTGACCAGTCCGCCCAAACATCTCCGCGTCGCCTCGCACAAAGCAACCAACACAGAGGATCTGCAGACAGCGTGACGTCACATCTCACCAGTACCGCCGAGGGGTCATGGGAACTGTGGTTTTTTTTATCCCGATCGGCTGGTCAATCGTCCAGAAATTTGTTTCAAGCTACAAAACCCCCCAATCAAACTAAAACATAGAAAAATGAGTTCAGAATGTAGTTAGAGATAAATGAATATATCAGTCGAGTCTTCAAAGGAACAAAATAAAGAGCACAATAAGAGGATAGAGTGCACACACGCGGGTGCTTGGGGGGAATGGTTCACAAAATCCACATTTTGATTCATATCACAGTTTGGAGTTTTTTTTATTGTAAAAACACTAAAATACCACATATCAGCATGACACATAAAGCCCTGTGTAACTGAAGTATGGGAGAAGTTCAGCGAGGCCATGGAGAACGACTTCTGCACGGCTCTGAAGAGATTCTGGACCACCATCCGCCGTCTCAGAAGGGGGAAGCGGTGCACTGTCAATACCATGTAAGGTGTGGGCAAAGTGCTGCTGACCTCAACTCGAGATGTTGTGTTGACCAGGGTGTTGATTCCCCTTTTTAAAAAGGGGGATCAGAGGGTGTGTTCCAGTTATCGTGGGATCACACTCCTCAGCCTTCCTGGAAAGGTCTGTTTGAGAGTTCTGGAGAGGAGGGTGTGTTGGACAATTGAACCTTGGATCCAGGAGGAGCAGTGTGGTTTTTGTCCTGGTCGTGGTACTGTGGACCAGCTCTACACTCTCTGCAGGGTCCTTGAGGGTGCATGGGAGTTTGCCCCAACCAGTTTACATGTGTTTTGTGGACTTGGAAAAAGCATTCAACCGTGTCCCTTGAGGAATCCTGTGGGGGTGCTCTGGGAGTATGGGGTATCGGACTGCCTGATACGGGTTCGCTCCCTGTATGATCGGTACTAGACCTCGGTCATTGCCAGCAATAAGTTGGACTCGTTTCCAGTGAGGGCTGCCCTTTGTCATTGATTCTGTTCACAACTTTTAAGGACAGAATATCTAAGATTCAGCCAGGGTGTTGAAGGGACCTGAGGAGAAAAGTAAAGTCCATCCATTTTCTTCCGCTTACTCCATTGGCACCTATCCCAGTGGCTTTCAGGTGAGAGGCGGGTTCACCCTGGACAGGTCACCAGTCCATCTCAGGGCCAACACATAGAGACAGACAACCATTCACTCTCACAGTCACACCTACAGTCAATTTAGAGTATCAATCAGCCTCGTCCCCTCTTGATGTCTTTGGACTGTGGGAGGAAGCTGGAGTACCAGAGAGAACCCACGCAGGAACAGGGAGAACATGCAGGCTCACACAGAAAGATCCTGTGATGGACTCGAATCTGGTACCTTCTTGCTGTGAGGCGACAGTGCTGACCACTGCACCACCGTGCTGCCCATATTTTTTTTGTTGATAAAAGCAAATATTATCAAGCCCCTGAGTGGCCAGAGACACAAAAGTAAATAACCAAAACAAATCATATTTCATGACAACAAATTAAATTGATTCAGGTAAATAACTAAATGAACAATAATTACTGCAGAACTAAATAACTAAATAGCTGAAAGTATTGTACCCAAGGGCCAGGAATTAATCATATTCATAATAAGTTACAGTAAATCTCAATCACCTCAATGTCAGTTTCCTCAAGTACCTAAATCAGAGAACGATCTATATCTTGTTCCAAAAAAGTCATTTAAATTTAAGGAATAGGTTATAACTTGAAGTTTTAACACAACTAAATGAATGGAAAAACAAATCTTGTAGCAACAGATTCATAAAGTTAAGCAGGAAAGTTGTCTCGCATTGCCTAGAAACGACTGAAGTGAGGGAGTAATTATTTTGAAAGAAGACGGTAACAGTTCCAGTATCAGCTGTGTCATTTGCATGTATTTCCATAAATATCAGTGAAGGTTGCTCATCATCCCCGTAAGTGCTGTGTCTTACCCAGCTGGACTGATTTAGTTTGCTTGAAGGTGTTTCTCCCCTCATCCATGAAGCTACTTCAGTTCTACGTCACTGCGTGTGTGTGTGTGTGTGTGTGTGTGTGTGTGTGTGTGTGTGTGTGTGACCCTCTTAGGTCACGTGAACTCTGGGTTTTACCTTCCTGGTATCTATGGGGTCATCAGAGCCAGGGAGAACCAAGTCTGAATGGATGTTGAACTTCCTGGACAGGGTGCTCAGAACAGCATTATAGGTGGGTGACAGTGAGTGAGAGTGTTTCGTGTCGGTTGTTTCAGTTTGACACAGGTAACTTCTTTAATGCTTGTGTTTACAAAGTGTTAGTTTACCCATTCGAGTGTCTCACTAAGAATTTTGGAGAGAATTGCTCACTTGAAAGGGTCAAACCTTCAGTATGGCCAGGGGGTGGTGCTATTAAACCATGTAATAACACTGACTATAAACTAAATAGGTATCAGCACAGAAAAGGCATCCACATATAACATGCAGTCATTTGGATCATTGATTTCGATCATTATTGCAGGACAATGATATTTTACATGCATGCTTTATGCACAAATTTATCTCTAAATGCATTTGTTATGTTCCATTACCCATATTTAAAATCCATCCATCCATTTTCTATACCGCTTATCCATTAATTAATTAATTTATCATGAAGCAACTGCTACAAATGAGAAATGTCTCAGGATGGCACAATAGTAGCGCAACTGTGATTTATTACTAATGAGCTTTACGAAAGCATTTCCTGCTTCAAATCGTTGTGTGCGGTGTGCTAGTCTGTATGTAAACGCTTATGCCAATAACTTCCATGTGTAATAAAACGTATGAAAATCCAGACGAGCCACATTTTCTCCCCTTCTGTAAATCAGCCATAAATGTATAGCATTACTTTGGATTCATGCTCAATAAGTGTCCAAAACATCTTACTACATGATAGCTGCACAGAAAACAACAAAACAGGATGCAACAGTTTTCAGAAAAAAAAAAGTTTTATTGCATATTTCATCAAAATTCACAAATGCTAGTTTGATTTTTCCCCTTCAGTTCATGAACATGATTTGTAGCACCAATTTTTTAAACTCATTTTATGCACCAAAAATATATATATTTTTTTTTAAATTAAGTTGGTTACTGTTGCCCCAAAGGTCATACGTGTAAAATATCTCGATCAGGATCCTGTAGACATCAATGTAGTGAATATGGGGGTAAGATTTTAAGTAAACTTAAAAGTATTTTTATTTAAATGTTAGAAATGTTAAAAAAAAAAAGAAACCAATAATTGCCTCTAATTCAAATGTAAATCACAACTGAAATAAAGTTCAGAAAACTGTGACAACGGTCTCAATCCTGAAAGTCGTCGTGCGGTAAAGGCAGCTCCCCGGTAGCGTGTTTTATATAATGTGAATGAAGCTTTGCCACATCATCGAAGCCCATATCACATTCAAAACACTCCCATTCCCAATATTTGTGCTCTTGGTCTGAGTGAATCTCTTGTGACGGTGGTCCGGTTTCTGCCTTGGCTTCATCAGAGGGATCAGGTGCAGGCATGTCAGATGGTTTTGAAACTTGAATGCAGTGTGTGGGCTCTCCACAATCAGACTCATCAGAGTGAGCCTGCTCCCAAGCCTCCTCGCCACACCGACTTTTCTCCAGACTTCCTTCTATCCCTGCCTCCTCCTGATCACTGGAAAGAAAAAACCTCTTCTTGATTTCTCCTGTTTTTTGAAAATCTGCAGAATTCTTGTTCCCCAGAGACAAAACTCCGAGGTGCTTTTTTCTATGGGACAGAAGATTCCTTCTGAATGAGCCCTGGTGTTTGCTGTAGTGATGTCTCAGATGGGTAGTGCTCCGGAATCTTTTACGGCAAATTTTGCATTTGTACTTCCCCTGATGGTGACGTTGCAGGTGTACATCAAGGGACTCCTCACCCTTGAAGCCTTTGGCGCACATCAGACACCAAAACTGTAGCTTTTTATGGAGCTCTTTGTGAACCATCCAGGTTTCCATGGAAACAAAATCTCGACGACACTGGTCACATCTGGGAGGCTTGGTTTCAACTGGCCTGTGAGTCATCAGGTGACTGAGAAGCCGCGTTTGCCTCACAAACAGCTGTCCACAATACGGACACTCGTAGGTTTGCAAGTCTTGAACACTTTCAGGCACCTTAATCGTCTTGTTATGCAGCTGCTGGTGCTTTCTGAAAGACACCAGGTACGTATAAATCTTCCCGCAGACCAAGCAGGTATAAACGCTGCGACATTTCGTATGCACCGAGGATTCAGCAACTGCAGCACCCAAAGGTTCTATCTGAGGTGAAGCCACGTGACACCAATCTCCATCCTCATCCTTGTCTAAATTTCTCACTGGGGTCCTGTCACATTCAGGATTCATGTCGTCTCCCAGCTGGCCTTCCTCCTCCTCCTCCTCCTCCTCTTCTAGAGAATGCTGGTACAGGTGAGGCTTGAAGTCTTGAAAAGAGAAAGAGACATTTAGGTGTTTTATAAGTACTCCGTGAGCTAACTGGTAGGAGAAGTGCAAGCAATTACAGGTTACATGTTTAATTGTGGCAGGTAAAATAGACTTACAAGACCAAGCTGAGTCTTCTCTTCATTCAAACATGAGGGCCACATGACTCTTACATCTTAACTTTACTTTTTTTTTTTGATCAGTGAGACTGATTTCTAATGTCCTTTCTAAACCTTTCATTCATGTTAATATTTTATGCAAGAGTTGACTTGTAAATTGACAAACTGAAATATTAAAGTCTATTATAAAAGTTCTTACCGAACACCCAGGAGACCTAAAGTAAACTTGAATTAAATGACCAACACAATTCATTCGCGCAAAAAGTTTTATTTGTTTTTTTTTTTTAATGCTTCACCTCCTAAATCCAGAAACAGCAACTTTAACAAGTAGTGAAAAGTTGGTCATCTAGGAGGAAAATAAGATTTTCAATTGCTGTTGCAGCAAAAAAACACAAAAAAAAAACCACACAAAAAAACCCCCCCGAAAAACTCTTCCAATGTAAAGAATACCTCCACTAAGTGGTACAGTGACTACCAACTATCCGAAATGAACTCAAGTGCTTAGTAACGAAAAAAACGTTTCACAACATAGAAATATAATAACACTAAAAAAGAAACACATGGGAGATTGTAAATCAATTCATGCTTAACATATTGTAAGACAATTTACAAGTGCTTGACTTTATTTCATGGTATTGTTGTTCCACATTCCCCATCAAGTCACATAAAAAGTGCACATTACTGGATGCCATACATCTTTTCTTTGAAATAAACAAATATGACCTCATTGGAACAAAACGTACTGAAACGGACACCCGCGATCGATTCATAAAGATACAGAATTTTCACCGTCTTCTGAAACTTTTATCATCAGCACTTCTCCAGGTATTTCTACATGTTAAAGACATGCATACAAGGTTTGTATATCTTTTATGCTGCATCCACTCATGAGCCAGTGATTCCCGAAAAGGAAACTAATCTGTTACCAGACATTCACAACATGTCAACTGAAAAGGGGCAAAATCAACAGGTGAGACAAAACACATCCATATTAGTGTATAAAAGTAGTTACACGACGCATAACATTTGCAAATAATCCAGTGTAAAGGAAAGCCTGAGAATAGATAAACTGACAAAATATAAAGGATCTCAGAGTGTAAACAGGTCAGGAGAGCTACACAAAAATGTGTCATGGAATTTTGTAGTGTAACTTATTGAGGTAACAACAAAAACAATCTACAGTGTCTTCATCAGTTATTTTCAGCTTGTTTTATACACTCCTCAGACATGTTCAGTGTAGTGCTGGTGCAGATCTGTTTCTTCACAAAAAGTAGCTCCACATTCAAAGCAAGTAAGGCCATTGGTATCTCCTGATGAGACAGCAGCGGGGGCGTCAGTCCGCCGTTCGTAATCACCGAAACATTCCTGGTGATGGTCGATGAGGTCCTGCATTTCACTGAAGGTCCTGGGACAACGGGAGCACTGGTAAGAGTCACTGTTGCAGTGCTGAGTTTCGTGACTTTGTAATGCGGCTGGTGAAAGAAAGGCTCTGCCACAATGATGGCACTTGAGGCTACTTTGTGACTGGTTCTTTGGGGTGGGTCGGTTCGGAGTGGAAGATGGAAGGGATTTTCCTGTGTTGTGAGTCAAGGAGAGGTTGGTTTTGAGAGGCTTTGTGGTCATAGCAGCACTGAGCCTTAAGCGAACCTCATTCGGGAGCCGATAGCGGACTTCGTCGTGCCAGGCAAGATGTTGCTGCAACTGATTCTCGGTCCAAAACCCATGGCAGCAGAGAGCACAACAGTAAGGCCTGCTCTTTGCCTTGGTCTTATGTGTTGCTAAGTGTTCCTCAGTCTGGAAAGCTTTCCCGCACTTGTCACACTTGAAAAGATATTTGGCTGCCTGGTCTGGCGGGCGGTTGTTTGGTGGGGAAACCTCAGCTGTGACTTCCGGAGTGTGGATCTCCCGTTTCAAGTCTTGCTTAATGCCCTGGCATACTCGGTTATGGTCAATGAGGGCACCCACGGAGCTGCAGAACTGTCCACACTCAAGGCATAAGACAGCATTCACGGGGACGGGCTCGGATTTGATTTTCTTCCGTCCTTTTTTAACAGGGCCATTTTTCTTTGTGACAACACTGCTTATCACTGTAGTGCTGTCAACAGATGATGTATCTTCTATATTTTTGACTTCATAGGTCGAAGCTACGCTTTCTGTTTGAACACCCACGACAGTCTTATTTTTGCCTTTCACGGCTCTCGAGTGGGCCTGCCACTTGTGAGCACGTAGGCCTCTGACTTTAGCAAAACTGCAAGAACAGAGGGGACATTGGTGACTTTTTATCTTCGGTGACGGTGAGAGCGAGAGGTTTCCATCCACCTGTCCTGGGACCTGCTCCACCGAATTAAGCTGGGATGAGTCTCTCTTAAACTCCACGGCTTCCAAAGCATTACTGTGCTCATTTTCATAATGGGCAGCTAAGAGTGAACCTTCTACAAATGATTTTTTACATTCTTTACATGAAAATACTGGGTGGTCCGGTGGGCTGTTATCCCCAACGCCTTTGTTCATATCAGGCTCCGTCTGGGGAGTCAGCAGGTTAAACATTTGGTGGTCCGGGAGAGCAGAGTGGTTGAGAAACTGCTCTCTCAGCAAGGACCGTGAAAAGATCTTTTCTGAGTGCCATCTTTTGTGGCAGCTGAGCGATAACTTGGAGATGAAAGTCTTCCCGCATACAGAACAGTGAAACAATCCTTTACCGTCTTGCTCTTTTGGTGATACAGTCGACTTGGCTTTTGCTACGGATATGTAGCCCTCAGCATGGATTCTTTTATGCAAGTTTAGAGCGCCAATCACTGAAAAGCTTCTGTCACATATTTTGCACTTATATTTCAAATCAGCTGTATTTTGGATGGTCTGATCTCCAATTTGTCGATCTCCTGTTTCCATTTCTTTTTTTATGCCAGTATTCACGGTCAATCGTTCAGAGCTTTCTCGGGAGTCCAAATCCATACTTTCCTTTGACAATTTGGGGATTTCATTATTTTCAAAGTTTTTGGTCTTGCAATTCCCAACTTGATCTTCTCTTTTCATGCAAAGCTTTTGATGAGCCCGCAAGGAGGACTTGTTATTGAAATGTGCGAGGCATGTTGTACACTGGGGACCCTCAAGGGTGACCGACGATGCCCGGGGTGATGATGGGGAGTGCCCAGTCTCATAACCATGGCTTTTCATATGAAACTGTAATGCTTTCTCCCGTGAAAACAGCTTCCCACAGTCAGGGCAGCTGTACGTGTTCTTCTTCAGCTGCTCCACCTGATGCTGGAAAGACTTAATAGGTGGTGGTAACTGGTCGCTATGGACAACCTGGTGTCTGAGGAGGCTGGAAAACAGTCGGAACGACCTGTTGCAGAGTTCACATTTGTGATTTCCATTTTCATGTTTCCGCATGTGTAATGTCATAATGCCCCTGTGACGGAATTTTCGACCGCACACGGGACATGCAACCTTTACTCTGGAGCGTGAACTTCCATTAACAGATCCTACAACACCTTTTCTTAGCTTTAAATCTGCACATTGACTGGGATTTTGTTTGTGATGGGAGTAAGCTCCCAAAGACCAAAAACCCTTCCCACACTGTTCGCAGTGATAAATCTTTGGGCCTAGAAGGGTCTTTTTGGGGTTGTACTCTTTCTTGGTAATAGACACATTCTCTTCCTTTTGCGCCGAGCAGTTGCTCATGTGATTAAACAAGCTAGCTGCATTTGGATAACGCATCATGCAATCTGGGCAATAGAATTCTTTTGTGTTTGGATGACGAGAAAAAACAGCAGACAACTCCCCACACGTCAAACTTCTCTGCTCTAGTCCCTCTTCCTGGTTCGATAAATCATTTTGTGCATTTGGATCTGTGGGTTCTTTAACGTGACTGCCCTGGGCTACACAGCTCTGGGGTTCATGACCAAATGCGTAAGCTCTCACTGACTGACCTTTAGTCTCTTGTTTTCGCTTATGAACACCATGCCACATTCTGTGAACTCGTAGTGATGACGCACTAGAAAACCAACGGTAACAATCAGGACAATCAAACCTTTCCGCTGTCGGTTTATTCTCTGCTTCTGAGGCTGAGAAGTCAAAGTCAATTTGTACAATTTTCAAATCCATCTCTGGCTTTGAAACTAGACAACTCTGTGAAATGTCTGTTTCACCTTCGTCTCGTCCTTCCTGATCTGATTCACACAGAAGTTCAAGGTCCGGATTCAGGTCTTGTGCAGCCTCGTCCTCAGATTCACTCGCACTGATAACCTGCACGTTGAAGTCCCCAGGTTCATAACTTTCCACATCCTCATCAGTTCCATTTATGTGGGAATCTTCTTCAGCTGTAGAGGTCGAAAGCACGTAATCTGCTTCAATTTCTTCTCCCGTCTCTTTGCTTTTCCCTTCGGAAATCTTCTGTTGAGGTGGCATAGGGGTATGGGCCTGGGCCAACTTTTCAGTTTCTCGGAAAACATCTGTGTGATGAAGCTGATGAGAGTGAAGAGCTGTCGCCCTTGAAAACTTGAGCCCACAATCCTTACATTCAAATGCCTTCTTCTGCAGTTGACACACTTGATGGAGAAACGATTTTGCTGGGGCCTCGTCGCTGTGCACCATGCGCTGATGCCTGTAGTGAAATGCTAATGTCGTAAATACCTTTCCACATTTTTCACATGGAAACCTCTTTGCGGAATGATTAGCATGCCATCTCTGATGGTTCAAGAGGGCAATATGGCCGTTGAAATACTTGTTGCAATCACTACAGTAATAAGTACCGCAGCTTTTCTTTGGTTTTTCTTTGGCTTCTTTAAACTCTTTTATTTCCGGAGAGCACTGGCTGTTGCGGCTGAATCTCTGGTGAGTTCTCAGGCGAAATGGAGCTGTATAAGCTTTACCACAGGAACACTTGAAAAGTTTTTCAGGGGTTTCATCGATACTATTTTCACTGGGTTTTGGATCTACGATCGACTCCTCTGTGTGAAATGAATCCCCTGAACTCCTGTTTCGGGACTTTACCAACTTTCCTTCATGACAACGACGGTGTGCATCGAGAGCAGACGCACGGGAATAATTCCGTCCACAAGACTCACACTGAAATGACTTTTTCTTCAAATGTTCAAGGTCATGAAAAACTGATTTGGAGGCTTGTCTGTGTGAGCGTTGATGGTTGAGCAAGTGTCCAATCACACCGTAGCATTTCCCACAGTCTGGACATTCATAGGTGTGTTGTTTTGTTTTCCCAGAATTCATCTGAGCCCCACACGCCTTTTGGGAGGTTGGGCCATGGTTGTCCTTCATGTGCGAATGGAAGTCACTCAGTTCAGCAAATGTAAGTGAACACAGAGAACAGAAATTGGTTGTTTCACCGTCCTTTTCTGCATCTTGAAAACTGTCCAACTGGTTGTCTAAATACAGTGTTTTTCCTTGGAGGTGATGTTGGCGATGCTCCAAGTAGGTCGCCTCCTCCCTGAAGGCTTCTCCACAATCTTGACAGCAGAATAGCCCAACCCCTAAAAACAGAGAGGGGAAAACAGGAGGTCAAAGCCACTCCTCTTTCCAAAGAAAGAAAGAAATGAAAAAAACACAAATACACAGGTGCATATTATGTCTTTATTTTATAGATGAGAAGAGTTTACAGTATTAGTGATGCAGCAACAGAAGTAGGTCGTACAGAGACATACCATCTTCTTTGGCAAAAGGATAATATCGAAATCTAAAGGTGCTTAACCCTGCTCGATGAAATGAAATTATAATGTCGCATTTGTGTCCAAAAAGCTCAAAGCAGACAGTCTAACCCCGTAAGTGTGAGACTTTAGACTTGGAGCTCAACAAAAAGTACAAGAGGAGGTAGATCAGGAGTTCAATCACAAACTTTGTGGGTACTAGAGCTGAGAGCTGCATGGTTCTATACATTATGTGTACATTAGGTGTATTCTTAATACTTTATATAATCTCACGACTGCTCGGTTTAGTCCATCAGGGCCTGAAATTCAGTCATAGCCGGTAATATTAAGCATAATTTAAAGAGTTCCCATAAATCTATCATTTGCAAAGCAGGAAATACCAGTACACACTGACAACAGAACCAACTGGCACTGGATAAATGGATGAATCTTGCATTTTTCACTCAGTAGTAGTACAATCATTAAAAGGGTTGTCTTCTTTTTACCCCTTTTTAAATGTATATTATCTCTTCATTTCTCCTTTTGAGCTGCAGGAAAAAAAAATCACTGTTTAAAGTGAATCTATTTGGACAGAAAAAAAAAAACCAAGTGTATTTGATACAGGTAACTATTGTTATCTACAATCTTTACTGAAATCAAATGTGTTATTTTGTAAAGGACAAGAGAGACCACGGTGTTAATATACACCATTACAACTCAAACAAACAATTCCACTAACGTTGTGGGAATCGGGCTGATTTTCATCTCCGATGCTCAACTGAAGCACAGCAATAACATTTTACCACATATTTGTGGATTTGGTTGCTTTTAGCTATCTGGTCAACAGCAGAACAACATCAAAATGGCCAGGCTGATTTAAGTTAAATTTGATAAACTCATTAGATTGACCCCAAATAGTTAATTTTTAAAAAAAAATATCTTCATTATAATTTCAAGATGTGGGTTGTTGTTTTTTTTTTTGTTGTTTTTTAATATATACTTATCTATTTTTCAGGAATATTTACACGGGCTTTTACAAAAATAACTGCTAGTAAATGAAGATATTTACTGGCAGTTATTTTACAAAAATAACTGCGAGTAAATATATTTATTTTCAGATTAAAATGTTATTTTCACAACCTGTGACAGAACATTTACAGGTTATTTCTCCCTATGTAAAACGTGAATATTATTAACATCAAATCAGGCGCAGAGGGAACAACTGATCACATCGGGTTTTGGGGAGATCGAGACAGACGCTTATTGAAGAGTAGCCGTGACGGAGGTCTGGCCACATTATGATGGCGTACACAAACCTGAACATAAAGTTATATCTTTTGAAAGTTGGTTGGATTCCGGTTTAAAGCCAAGAAAATTAGAATACGTTGCATGATCACTCTCTAGTAGCACAGACTTTCTTTTAATCACCACAGTCTTGCCTTCAGCGAGCTAATTTTGACATTCGTATGTGTTGACAGCATCTACCGATGCGTTATCATTTTGAGGGAACGACACTAAGCAACCACGGACATGAAAACAAGCACCGCAGTCGTTGCCGTATGTTTGGCATTCAGCACGCACTGCAACAATGCCGCTTTCTCTCAACGATACAACACATCTGTAGATCCTTGTGTTTCAGCTGTCACATGTCGTTACGCCAGCGAACGTTGACGGTGTATTCATCGTGTTGAAGCGGGAGCTAGACACTTACTGTCCGGGGTGTCCTCAGACGATGGACCGCTTGTGTTTCCAGATACTCCGTCTCCACTGAGGGGATCGTCCTCGGCTCCGTCCGTTCTGATCGTCGCGGCAGCAGCAGCTTCGTCCATCTTGGCGTGGTTCTGTTTGCTAGCTTAGCCGTTTATGTTTGTTAGCTAAACAGCGCCACGGCTGTTTCTTAACGCCGTTCTCCTTATCAGCAGTCACTCTGCGCGGATCAAGGAGAACACGAGTAGATATTTATGTGTCTAAGAATCTAATCCGTTACCAAAACGCAGGCGGGCATATTCTAATGTCTTAGCAGGGCGAATGATGGGGAGCAACACGGGGAGCTAGCTCGAACACACACCTGCATCCTACTGGGGTCATCCCCTCAGCGGAAGTGGTTCTTCTTCTACGGTTTATTTCGTCCTCCGAAGTCAATCGCACGCTGCGATGCCAGGGATTGTTTACGTTTAGTCAACAATGTTGAACTGCTCAGGTTAAATCAACAGGTTATTAACGGTAGCAGCTATTGACGGGTTGCATTCGGCGTTAACGTTTCTAATTAACACTTTATTTTCAACCTGGCTGGACTGATTTCAGGTCATTTTGACTGCTGTCAATTCAAATTCTGAGGGTTTTTCTTCATAAGTATATTGCATTCATCATACGCACAGACATATATATAAAATATTATTTATGTAATATGTACATGATCATTTCTTTAGGATAGATGCATGCCGATACAGTTTAGCATGAATTTTCCCATTTTTTTCTTTTAATTTTCATGTATAAATACATTTCAGAAAATGTAGGGTCATGAAAATGCAAGGTCATGCAAGTTTATTTCTAAAAAAGCGCATGAAACCTGAAAATAGTAGCATTCAAATGTTGACCTTGAAATAGATTTACTTTACAAGTATTGCACCACACATTATAATCAAAGGCAAGTTTTATTGAATCCAATATGTAGACATCACAGGAAATTTCTATTTCATTCCATGCTAAAACAGTGGAGAGAGAGAGGTAGAAGGGCACATGTTTTTGAATCTTATGGATGTTAAGACACACAAGGGCAGTTCAGAGTTTTACAAATGGACTGTGTGTTATTTTACAGTAGTAATGACGATTTTCAATTACTTATTGGCCAAACCAATTCACATCACGTGAGGGCAGTTGGGTTTATTCTGTAATCAGTTAAATCTACACAGAAATGGACTGACCTCATCATTCACACCAAGTATACACAGAACTGTATTAAGAAACGGACTTATTAAATATTGGAACATTCCAATCCCATGTGGTCATTTGAGTTTTGCCACAGGTGCAGCTAGAGTAGTGTCACTTGTCCAAATTTTGAGACGTATTAGGTCATAAAAAAAGTGCAAGAAATTAGCAGTCTGACTTGACCTGATGGCCCAAAACATATATTTAGGTTAATAACTGTTTTGCTATTGTGAAAAACATTCATGACAAAACTTCAAAGTTGAATTTATTACAAAATCCACGATTTGAAAACAGTGCCAGCCATAATTGCGTAATGACATGACTTCCTCCGCCAACGACTGAAAAGTTGAGAACTCTAACTGTGAAATGACCTTTACACTGGCAACTGTGCCACACTTTTGTTTACAGTAACGCTTGCTTTAACTAAATTTATATACTGATGAGAACTTTACTTATAAAGGTATCTGGACCCAGCCGATGGCCATGAGAATACAAGTACATCCTGACAGGATTATACAGTATACAGTCAGCTTTTCATTGTACAGAGAAGAGAGTTGATCTGTGTATTGGGAGTGAGGTCACATTGTTGAGTCTACCTTAAGCACAAACTAGGCCTAGAATACCAAGACAGCAGACATGCAGACTGTACTCCTAAAAGGCACACAGTATACTGTACATGAAGAAACACAGTTCAAATGGTTTGTGACATGAATGGAACTAGAAAAGTACTAATTTTCTAAATCTAAAAAGTTATTGGCAATAAATGAAATGTAGATTGGAAAATCTCAGTAATCTGCACCCCTCAGAAGCACCGCAGTTAAATATTTGGATAACTTAAATGCATTTACAGTGAAACTATTTCAGTGGCGCACACACACGCACGCGCACGCACACACACACGCACACGCACGCACACACACACACACACACACACGGCAGTCTGACCAACATTATTTGTAGTCTAACCCAGAGATAAAAGATTAAAACAGGAGGAGTCTAAATCAAGCTTCGTGTTTTTGCTTCTAATGCCCATCAACTGGTCAACCTGTACAACTGAGGGTCAAATAAATGAGGTTCAACAGGATTAAAAATCATACAAAACATAACTAAGTTTACAAATGTCAGATTTCTCCTTGTGCATGTTGTAGGTAATGCATTTGTAGATCCAGCTCACGAGGGAGAGAACACCCACATATCATGCACTGGAGAAGCCGGTCTGGGGCAAAAGGCAAACGGGGTCCGAGTTTGTGAGTGTCACTCTGCGGGGCAAGCTGAGGTAGGGGAAGGGTTTGTGGTATGTGTGGCCTCTCACTCATGACTGCCTGTGGGGTGAAAAAAATATTTGGGTGTGGCGGTCTCGACAGTGCACCAACAGCAACAGAATGGAGAGGATGAGGGCCAGGCAGAGCAAGAGGAGGGAGCGGGGCAAGTGGAGGTGAGAAAAAAGGAGACGGTTGATTTATGATTATTTGAGTGCCCGTTACCATTGGCTGCTGCTGCAGGTCCTGGCCATTTCCTGGTTTGAGTTGCCCAGTGAGCAGTGTTTGAGGACCCACTGGATTACTTTGGAAGCCCCATACTGGCGTTCCCATCCCCTGACCAAAACGATGAGTCTCGTACTGGATGGAGATGGGAACCTTCTGAGTGGCCGTCTGATTCTGCACAGTGGCCCAGCCAGTTGACACCTGCTTTTGTTGTAACTGGAAATCTTGATTATTTACCAGTTTCTCAGGGGAGTTTACAGTTTTTGAAATACCTGTTGGTGTTTGGAGGTCCCATAAGGTGCTACCTACCCCGTGAGAAACAGGAGTCGATATTGGCATTGGACTGCTTTGGTCTATCTGAGCTGAGGGGGGTGCACCTGCTAAGCCAGAAGCCCACTGCTTCTGCGGCTCACAGTCATTCCACGGCTTATCTGGCTGGTTAACAGTCGGCGGTATTACTTGAGGATTACTCATGTCCCATGTCCTACTGTCCTCTTTCTTAGGTGTTGGAGGCTCCTTTTGCGTTGACACTGGGGCACCAGGCCACCTTGGCAGTTGTAGCTCTTGGCCGAGCTTATTTGGAGAGCTCTGTGAATTTGCCAGCAAAGCAGGTCGGACGCTCCACAACGCAGCGCCGTCAATGAAGTTGGACGGAACAGAAAAATCGTGCTGCAAAGAGCTTGAGGAAGCTAAAGCTGTGGATGTAGCTGTGCTGCTCCATGTCACAGGCTTGGGCTGCCTGTGCTGCTCCAGCTCACTTGCTGCTGATGGACTGGATTTTTTTGGCACAGCAGCAGCTTGCAGGGAGTTGATGGAGCTCTCTTTCATGTGACAAGTCTCTAAGGTCAGAACAGATGTGGAGCCTGACTGAGATATCAAAGAGCTATCTACCCAGCCTGGCCTCTGATGGTGCTGCTGCAGGCCTGGCTGTGGTAGGCTGTCGAAAGATGGCGGCTGTGGAGCCAGATGTGGCTGCTGTGATGATGGTACAGGCATGACCTCACCACCATCCACCTTCCATTGGACAGGTGGAGGGTGGAGCTCTGACAGCCACGACTCCTTCTGCGGACGGACTTGTAGCTCCACCCGCGAGGTGAGCATGGAAGACTGTGGCTGCGTCACCCTTCTCTGCAGCTCAGTGTCTCTCATTGCAGAAACAGGATATGGAGGTGGCTGTGAGCTAGTCATCCCTGAGCCTCCTAACGGTCTAGACACACCCCAGGTCAACCTCCCCCCTCTCCTTCCCCTGCCACCCCTGCCTCTCATCCGAGAACCCATTGTTAAAGAGTTGTACGGGCTGAAACCTTGGCGCTTACGAGCATGAATCTTCTGGTGTACTAGCAGGCTGCTGAACCAGGAGAAGGTTTTATTACACTCATCACAGCGATGAGGTCTCTCTCCTGTGTGCGTGTTCATGTGATCACGGAGCAGGTAGGCTAACCCAAAGCTCTTATCGCAAAGGTCACACTTGTGTGGCTTGTCACCATTATGTGAAAGCATATGATGCTGCAGCTGGGTCTCATCGCTGTAGCCTTTGCGGCAGCTGGTGCAGCGGAATGGTTTTTCCTGATGCAGCTTTTGATGGGTTCTCATGTTCTGCAGGAAGGCAAAATCCTTCCCGCAGTCGGGACATTTGTATGGCTTCTTGCCTGTATGGATGATGAGATGTTGCTGCAAGTAGCTGCTGAATCGAAATCCTTTGCCACACACTTTGCACTGGTACGGCTTATCCTTGGAATGTATGCGCATGTGGAGCTCTAAAACGGAGCGATGGCGAAATGCTTTCCCGCACTCTGAACACTTGTACGACTTCATATTTACATCACTTTTCCACTTTCCCTGCACGTTATCATTGCTTAATGGAGTGACTGGTTTCTGAGGTGCTGCTGCCACTTTTTCTAAATATTGTGCTACAGATTTGTGGGCGCTTAACAAATGTAATTTTAAACTCACTTCATCACGATAAATACTTGGGCAATGGGGACAAGTGTGTCCTTTCTCCCAATACTTATTAATGTCCTTGGGAGGTTTGGGGGTTCTCTCCAGCGTCTCATACTCTGCCTCGTGAATGAGCATGTGGGCTCTCAGGGTCGCTGGTGTGTTGTAGGTCTGCGGACAAAGGGGGCAGCTGAAAGTGCGTTTCGGTTCCTCACTCTGGTGAGTGTTCTCTTTTCCACGAACTGCCTCCGGTACAGTTACAGGGGTCTGTTTGCTGCTAGGTTTCTCAGCAGAGGAGAGCGGGCTGTTATCGCGTAGTCTATGCTGGCGGCAGTGTGCCTTCATGTTCTGAGCAAAGGCAAATTTTTTACCGCATTCGGGGCAGCGGAAGGGCTTCTGGCCCGTGTGCAGATACTGATGCTGATGGAGAAGGCTGCTATATTTGAAGATCTTACCACAGATGTTGCACAGGTGGGAGCGGGCGTTGTCAGTGTGCTTGCGGCGGTGGTCCTCCATAACAGAATAGTGTTTGAAGACCATGCCGCACTCTGGGCATTCGTAGGGTTTGAGGGCAGCGTGGCATCGTTGGTGGAGGCGAAGTGCCATGCTGTTTGGGAAAGTCTGATTGCACTCCTTACATGCAAAGTTGCTCTCCTGGGAGTGGAGCATCATGTGCTTTGTGACTGATACCTTAAATTGGAACTCTTGGCGGCAAAGGGGGCAGTGGTAAGGCTTCTCTGCTGTATTGCTGCAGGCGTGGTCCCTCAACCTCCCCACTGTAAAGAATATCCTCTCACACGCCGCACATTCAAAACTACCCTCCTCCTCCTCCTCCTCCTCCTCCTCCTCTACTTCCATCTCCTTCTTTGGGTTAATAAATTGCTCCTCCTTCTCTTTATGTTCATTCCTGTGTTTAATGAGGCTGCTGCGGTGCTGAAAGGTAAGGCCACACTCTTTGCAGGTGAGGGGCGTGAGCTCATCCTCGTGTGCATGAAAGTGGCGGTGAAGGTTGAACGTCTCACGCCGATTGAAACACTTTCCACATTCCTTGCACACCAATCGGCACTTTTTGGGCTTAGCTGTCAAATCAGTGTCCTCCCCTCTGTCTGCCTCATCATTGTCCTCAGCCACGTCCTCGACCCCTTCAGCGTCTTCCACTGGCTCCTCAGACAGTTCCTTCCCTGCACTCTTCAAATAAACATGGGAGTTTTCCTTGTCAGGATTTTCCTCTGCATCAGCAGCATCAACATGTGTTTCCTTCTGCGTCTCCTCTGAACCCTCTACTTTATTATTGAGGCCTGGAAGAGAAAGTACATGATACAATACTAACTTAACAAAGTTAAATCAACAGCAAACATTGATCAGTTACTTGTGAAATGCACGCACAGTTATAAAGTGTAAATAGAGGAAAATCTGGAGTGCGGGGCGCTAGCTTGTTATGCTCCACAGAGTTCACAGTGTACACTGAACCTGGAGTTAAAGGTGTAGCTAGGGTTAGCCTGGAGGCTAAAGCTAACAGTGAAATACATTAACAATGTTAGCATACCACACTTATCATTTTCCTCCTCGTATGCTTTTGCCTCTTCGTCGTCGTCGTCGTCTTCTTCAGGCTCGGACCAGTCGTATGCCCGCTGGTCGCCTCCGGGAGGCTCGGCCATTTTTGGAGCCGATGCTTGCTCCTCTGATGAATTACATGTTGTTTTGTCGGCTCCAGCACCAGACTCGCCACTAACCTCAGAATGGCTGGCATTGCAGCCGCCGTCTTTGCCAGCAGTGACTGTCTGCTCGCTGTCGGGGCTCTCCTCGGTTTTCGCTAATGTCGCTTCATCCGACTGCTCGGAGTTGCACCGCGGCTCCAACGTGTCAGTATTCCCCCCAGATGTTTCCACCTCCTCCGCCAGGGATTTCTGTCGTTTCGGAGACTCCGATGGGGCTACGGCGGCCATATTTCACCCATGCACCCCTTGTCCAGCGCACACAACACAGCAGCAGCCTGCATGAAAAAGGAAATGAAGTTTCCGTTTGGAATTTTCAAAATAAAACAAGTTAAATGTAAAGACTTGAATAATACATTGATCTCTCAACAAGTGTTGTGATTTTGTAACAAAGCAACCTCTTTTCACCTGATAAATTTAGAAAAATAACCAATACGTTTTATTCATAATACACTTTTCTTTTGGCACAAGTCTCAAAGTTCAACAGTTTTAAAAAAGTGAGCATAAAAGTAAATCAAGACAGAGGGATAGTGCATCATAAATCAGAATGGCAGATACTATTTAACAAATCCACAAGTGATCAGATGGATTTATCTGTAGTCCATATCTGACTTTTATTAAAGTTTTGTTACATTTCATCCAAACAGTAGCTATCTACAAAATATAGCTTGTGCAAAACTACGAAGATGATGGCCATATGCTGTTTCTTTGCATCTATGTACAAACACATCCATTGTACTGCATGCAAGAGTATCATAAATAGCCCTACATACTTATGTATGCTTTTAAATTCCACCAGGATGAACATCTGAAGCCTACTGTGATGCTTTTCATATCATCAAAAACAAAACAAAACACAGGCAACTCTGTAACGTTTTTGTTTCAAAATGCACTGAACATGAACACGGTCTGACCTTGTTTTCCAACCGATGCTGGATAAGTACGCACCTTGATGAGAAACACAAGCATACAATAGCGAGTAATTACAATAGCTGTTTAACTACAATATACGCAGATTACAAGTTCTTGATGACAAAGTAGTTAGTGTGTCAGGAGCACGAAAGACAGTCCTGAACTAGTAAGAGCATCTGACAGTTTTACAGCTCTGCTGCAACGCGTATACTGTGACATACATATTAAACATCTGCACCTATATTAGCTTCTTGACAGGGTAAGTCTCATGGGTGAAGTTGTCCCTCCTTGGAGGAAATATTTGACAGGAAGTCTTTTTAGAATATGTACAGTAAGTCTGAGGAACCGAGCTAAATTTAAGGCCACCCTATTATCTCGTGTGTCTAAGCTTCTTATCCATTTGAGTCCGTTCTGTGGACAACCGCACGTGTCGGTTGCTTAACTGGAGGTAAAAGTCCAAAGAACAGTTTCTTTTTACAGAAATACTGTCAATAAAAAACAAGTATGATTCCTTGTCACATTTTGGAAGTGTGCACAGCGTGTACGTTTGAGTTTTTTTCCTTTTAAACTCCTCGTCAGCGTCGTCGCCTGCGCCTGTGGTCGACAGCTCTTCCTCGCCGTGGCCTCTGCACGCTCCCATTCGTGTCTGTCGGTGGATGAGAGGAAAAAGTGCCACGTATGTCAGGTGATGACGGTGCAGGTACCACGGCGACAGCTGAATGATTATTAGTATGCTGGGTGACTTGTGGCTGTTGCGTTTGTTGCTGTGGAGCATCAACTCGCTGTTGCTGCTGAGGCTCTGTGTGTTGTAGCTGCTGCTGCTGCTGCGTCTGAGCCGACTGAGGCGCTAAGTGCTGTTGAGATGTTTGTGATTGGTGTGCTTGTTGTACACGATTTTGCGGCTGCGGCTGTTGCTGTTGCTGGGCTTCAAGCACTCCTAACAGCCTCTGCAAGAGGACGTTGTTTTGCTGAAGGCTGACTGCTAACGCCTCTTGTGAGGCGACAAGGGTTCTCATGTCCTGCCTGAAACCTTCCCCAAACTCCCGCAGACTCTTCTCCACCCGATTTCCCAGCTGAATCGCTGCCTCCCCCAACCCTCGCAGCTCATCTTCAAGCCAGGAGCTACGTGGTGGGGCTTCGAGAGGACCCTGCTGTGCTCCAAGTGACGGCTGAGGGCTACTGGGCTGAGGGCTGCCGTTGAGGAAAGGAGCGCTGTAGAGGGGGGAAGGGGGCAGCCATCGTTCCGATGGAGGAGGTGGTCCAATGCCGAGTCCTAGTCCTAATCCTAATTTGTCCTCCATGCTGTTCTCCACTGGTTCACATTCAGGGTCTCCCACATCTCTGTCACGCTCAGGATTGTCCTCATCCTTCTCTAAACAATCTCTCTCCGAGCCCTCAATGCCAACACCTGCAAACAACACACAAACACGGTCAACAGCTGTTTCCTTCATAGACGTTGAGTAGCCGAGTATCAGTTTAGTTTACCTGTATCAGAGTCAGGGAAGCAGGAGAAACTGGGCTTCTGTCTGGTGCTTTGCTTTTGCCGAGCTTGTTGAAGCCTGGGGCTCGCCTGTGAAGGATGCCCCAGCATTGATGCTCCTCTGCTGGATGGCAGGTAACAGCTACGGTGGCGGGCATCCGCTAGCCTGCCCCCGTTACGTCTCTTTAAGTCATCCCAACGCTTTTTCACCTCCCGAAGCGTACGGGGGACTCTGGACACAGCGTTGACTCTCTCTAGGATTCCTGCCCAGATGCGTTCTCTCTCCCGTCGTCGGAGCCTCCCCGCAGGACCAAACAGCTCTCCTTCACAACGAGTCACTTCAGACACCAACACCTCCAGTTCTGCTCCGCTGAAACGACTCTTTCGTTTGCCTGCACCGCCAGCCGCCAGTGCTGCTGACATCGCTCGGTCTGTTGGGGGGAGAGCAAACACCCAGAAAACAAAAGTCAAATACATGAGTGAAAGAAAACATCCTGAGCCAGGAGGAGAAATGTGCTTCAGCAACATCAGATTAAAACTACTTCAGGTAGACAAAGTAGCACTAAATGTACTTCAATACCATAAATACTCTCTAGGTAAAATGATGCAGGTGTTAAATCAGGTAAACGAATATCAAATACACATATACGCAAATACTTTTCAAAGGCACATCCTGTACGGAGGAGTTACTTACTCATCCAAGATGTTCGGGTTATATTTTGTTTGTATTTGTGAGCTCACGGAAGTTGAGAAAAATGTCATATTGACGGGGGACGTTAGTAGAAAACCAAATGACACACAGCGGTTTTCAAGCAAAAATGATCAAATCTTTTGCCTAAAGATCGACAAAACCCTGTGCTCTGCAGACGCTCACACACTCCTAACCAAGAACACGTGGTGTCCAGTTCCCCTAAATGCCCATAATCCTACTCATCCTTACTTTGTTCGATGGACAAGAGGTCGTCTGATGACATGCCTGGCGCCATGATGTTGGGGTGCACCACTACTACATTGAAGGGGAGCCCACCAGGTAACCCACTGTTCTGGTCACAGCTGCCCTCCGAGTCGTCATCCTCCCTGGGGAAGCCGTTTTCTGAGACTCCCCCTCCAAAGGGTCCCTCCGGAGACTCCACTTTGATGTGCATGGGAGGTGATTGCTCGTACAGCAGAC